>NW_012103166.1:4262284-4280058 GCF_000951045.1 Mandrillus leucophaeus | reverse complement strand
AAAGTTTAAAATATTTACTATCTGGTCTTTAACAGGAGAAGTTTGCTAACCTCTGATCTAAGGTCATGTTTACATATTTTTAAAAAATCTTTTAAAGGCCCCAAGTTTGTTATATGTTACAGCTTTTGTCTATTATGGGAGTAAAAGTTGCCTCCTTTCTTTATTTGACTTCAAGGTGAAAAAGGGCAAAGTGCCTTATGATGTTGAGTTGCATTTGCTGAAAATATCTTCTGTAAACACACATAGAAGAAAAGAACAGCCTTAAGATAAAGAATGCTTTCAAAAAGGAAATGTGTAATGCAAAATTGTTCTGTCCATAAATGTTAATTTTCTTTTGCCTGCTTTAGGTATTATCTGCCCAGCTATCCACCTATCTCACTAGGATGTTGTAAACTGAGATAAAAAGGGATCTGAGCTGCTCTTCACTAGGTGCTGTATTGATCCAAAGCATTGCTATGATAATTTACTATTGAAGAGATTATAAATGAAAAACTCTTCTGCAAGAAAAACTACTCTAGTAGAAAGTTTGGAGGCAAGAGTGTTACCTTGCTATAATACTTGGAAGTATTTTCTCATATCTGAAACCTCTATTTTCTCTTCCCTCCTCTAAATTTCTACAGCAGGTGAGCTCCATTTCCTGTGTCATTGACTAACAGTAGCCACCTTGCTTGCTATATGCCGCATAGCTCAAAAGCAAATTTCCATGGTGAAGAATTAACTTGAAGGAAAAAATAAATGGTACTATGGACAAAAACATAGGGTGGACATAAAAGGGAAATGTAGAATTCTATTATTTTAAAGCAATAAGTACATTATGCCTTATCTAGTTCTTTATTACTATAAGAATAAAATGCCTTGCTCTGACACTAGTAGACCAGGACCAGGTCCTAGGGCTCTTAAGTGCCTATCCAGTCTTCTCGTCATTACTTTTTGCAATAAAAAGAAATGGAAATAGGAAGAAAAGACAAAACATGGAACTTGAAAAACAAGAAAATGAAAGAAAAATGAAGTATATAAGTACACATTTAAAAGTGTATATAAAATGACATACAGGATCTCCATGTGAAGAGAAATAGAAAAGTAGATACAAAGTGTGTGATACACTGGCAATGTATGTTCTTATTCACCAATGCCAGGATTATCCCTGGTGAACTTGGGCCAAATTGCCATGACAATAATTAGCTCTAGTACTTTGACAGATCATTATGAGAACATTAGCGGGGCATTAGTGAGCATTACCCATTTTTCACACATTGATTAGATGCCATAGTTGGCTCATTAGTGTATTGGTGTCTAATAGCTGCAATCTAACTAGGATTTTCCTCCTTCAGCTGAGATCTAAACCTGCTAACCTCAGACCAAGCCACGTAAAGGGACTTTGTTAAACAAGTACATGCTCATTTCACTTGTTTAAGAAAAAAACTCATTAATCAAGCCAGGGAATTACTTGGCCTATCTCTGCTTGGCAATGCACAGTAATCTACCATCTTTCTCTGATTAAAATGACATGTTAAGCAATTTAGAAAAAATACCACACCAGTATCCTCCACAATTCATTTGATTATTTCCTAACCTGCTGCTACTTCATGTTTCATTTAAGGATGAGGTTACCTCTTTATTCTGAAGAATATTCTTATATTTTGACCATCTCGGTCATCAATTGCTTTGGCTTCTGAAATCAGTAGCTTAGTTGTACTCAACAGTCTGTACATTAGGATCACCTAAAAATATTTCATAGATACCCTATGAGGCATGGCCTACATCTCAGCCCAACTGAATCAGAATTTTTGGAAGTGGGACCTGGGTATCCATATTGATTTATTTTCTTATGCTCACAGAGTGAGTCTGAAGCACACTGGAGGTTGAGAATTACTGTATTCTGAAACATATAATTAGACCCATTAGCCTAGGATACAGAGTGAGGTGGGATACATACAGTGATAAACTTAACAAATCAGCTGGATAACTCCCAATATTGATGACAGATGGTGCATTGTTCTCAGTACATGCAAACATTCTAAAAATTAGAAGCAGAGAAAAGGTAACTCTGAGGAGGTGTTTTGTGATTTTTTTCCCCTTTTCTTGCATATCACCACCTGTCCACCCACACAGAAAACACATTTAATTTTGAGTCACATATTTTAGTAGGTACAATTTTCTCACACTATTTTATGAGTAATTATGTTGTTCTAATTCAAAGCAGTCCAGCATGGATACCCAGGGCAAAGCTCTATCCTCCCTTTCTTACCTTTCACTTTCAAAAGCTGTATGTCAAAACAATACCGACTGGAATATGTGAAATGAATTATTGAGGTGCTTGGCACTAAGCAGTCACTGAGGCTGGCTGGATTATAGGACAAGCAGGGATGCATGTAAGTCACTGAGCTTCACTCAGACACAGGGTCAGAATCTAGCTCCTTTTAATTTCCATAGGAAACTCAAGAAGAAGGAATGAAAAAAAAAAAAAAAAAACAAAGAGAAAGAAGGTGAAAAGGAAACCCTGTATTTATATGACTCTTTCCCTAAAAGTCTAAAAAGAAAGATTGAAATTAGGGAGAATTGAAATCAGCCACATCATCTTGACCAAGATATTTCCCATATTCTGGATTCAGTTTCTATATACATCGCTTGAGAAAGTTGGTTAAAATCCTCTAATTCTCAGAAAGCTTTAAAGTGTTACGATTCTGTGAGACAACTTAGGATACAAATAGTAAGGTGCACATAAGCTGACTTCAGCAATGTAAGGATGCCATGTAAGGATTTATTTTTTATTATTCCCTCTATTTGAGAGCACTCTTAAAGATGCAAGGGAAACAGTAAATTGTAACTTCACAAGGGCCAAGTTCAAGTTGAATCTCAAATCCAAAGAGGCTGCTGTGTAGGGAATTTGAAGCCTGTCCAGCCTCTACTTCAGTGTGATGTCCCTATTCTCTATGCATCTTTGCAAATTTCAGGATTCAAAAAAGTCTCAGTCTATGTCTCATGATTATTAAGAGACTCTTGTAAGTCACTCTGCATTTTATCAGAATGTCTAGTCTGTCTAGTTACCATTTGGGAAAATGAACAGAACAGGCAATTTAAAAGACAATGAATGCCTTGAGTACTGTTTGGGGTAGAGTTTTATATAAGCCAAAGAAGATTAGCCTTTGTGGTGTTTGTAGCTATGTGTATATTAAAATTTTTGAGGTTTCTATAAAAGAAATAAAGCATTATTATTATTGACATTACTAATACTACTACTATTACAAAGAGCCACCATTTACAGAGTATTTACCATGGGCCAGAAACTGTGCTAATTACTTTTTATGTATTATCTTATTTAATCCTCAAAAATCTTTGGGAAATTCTTAGTATTAAACTTCATTTTATAGATGATGAAATGAATTTTGAGAGAAGCCCAAGATCACATGAATAGTAAAGCAGTAGAGGTAAGTTTGCAACACAGATCTGCTTAAAAACCCTAAAGCTCCTAGTACATAGTAACTGCCAATAACACAGTGGTTAAGATCATGGGACTTGGAGTCAAAGGGGTATCTGAGAACCTCTTCTCTCTCCAATTGATTCTATATTCAGGTTAAGAGCTAATTTTTCTGAATCCAGTTCTGACTAGAATTTTCTGATTAAAAGAAAGTGCTCATGCCTTTGTATCTCCTACCTTCAAAATTCAACCATCTCAGGTAGACATTCAAGGTACCCCACCATCTGGTCACAGTCTACATTGCCAGTCTTACTGCTCACTAATCCTCTACAGTATCCTAGCACAGTCATATAGTACACTTTCTTGTCTCTCTCTTTCTTTCTCTAAGAGAGATGGGGTTTTGCTCTGTTGCCCAGACTGAAGAACAGAGGTGCTATCCTAGCTCACTGCAGCCTCAATCTCCTAGGCTCAAGCAGTCCACATACCTCAGTCATCCAAGTAGGTAGGAATACAGATGCACATCACCACAGTTGGATAACTTTTGTATTTTTTGTGGCGATGGTATCTTGCTATGCTGCCTAGGTTGGTCTCAAAGTCCTAGGCTTAAGTGATTCTCCTGCCTTGGCTTACCACAGTGTTGGGATTACAGACGTGAGCCACCGTACCTGGCCAGTACATTATTTTCATTTAGGTAAGATGTCATTTTCCATTTGGAGTCTGCAGTTTATGTGTTCAGGGAAACCTTAATGGAAGAAGTGACATTTAAACTGGATCTTGAAGGATGACTAGAATTTTGACAGATGGAGGCTGAAACAATGAAGGAGGAGAAGTGAACATCTGAGAAGACGTGTCTGGTTAAATAAACCCATGGGCTAAGATACAAAAAAACAGAATATATTAGGAAACAATGATTATCTTATAGAGAGAGTCAAGGACAATAGTGACAATTATATTTAGAAATAAAATTTGAGATCACATGAGGGAGAAAATGGATATCAGGCTAAGAAGTATTGACTTTATAGTATAAGCATATGTAACTAATAAAGGTTTCTAATAATGTAGCATTGACAGGAGTAGCATTTAGATAGGAAAATTAATCAGGGTCCGGCATGCAGGATAAATGGAGAGGTAAAAATCTAGACCCAGAGTGACTGTTTAAGAAACTCAGGAGAGGCTCTAGAAATAAAAGTATATGGACAGAAAATGCCCAAGCCTGACTATATTGCACAGCATTATAAATAAGGAATCTCTACAATTAGAACTAATTAGATATTTAATGTCAGCTAGAGAAGAGTCAGAGAACATCTAATATACACAGGGGTGTTCAGTAAATGTTAGTTGACAGGGTAAATGAGTTTAAGCATTCCAGAACTATAGTCCAAATATCACAAGTACCCTAAAAATATGTGCAACTATGTATCAATAAAAAACTAACAAACAAAAACTAACACACAAACTTAGTCCAATGGTTCCATACACAAAAGATGGAATTGAAGCAGGAAAGCAGTGTTTTGGGTTTTTTTTCCCGCATGGAAAAGATGGTAAGTTGGGGTTTAGATGTGAGCATCTAAATGAGAAGGCAAACAACATTGGGATTTCCTAGTGAAAATAAAAAAAAAATATAGAAACTGAAATTGAGTCACTGACACATCATACATGCATATAGATGTAGATACAGAAATAGCTATAGATTTGATGTGATTGAAAATATCTACTTTCATAATTGGAACTAAAAAGAAAGTGTAAAAATAGAAGACCATAGGAATATACCCATATTTGAATTGGTGGTGGGGGCAAGTAGAGAGAGTGTGGCATTGTAGCCAAGAAAGAAACAGACATGCTGAAGATGGTGTAGTAGCAGAACAAATATCACAGAAGCATAAAGAAAAAAACTGAGGCTGCTTGACTGAAATTAGGAAGTCATTAGCAATATGCATACATTGACCCTATGTTTCAGATTTCAGAAAAACTTTTGGTTGACTCACCTAAAGGTAAAGGTGGAGGGACTGATGTTGAGTATTTTTTGTTTGTTTGTTTGTTTGATTGTTTTAGCTTTGGATTCTCAATTGTTCTTGCCATTTTACAGCTCTGCGCAATTTACACCCAGTGCTGCCTCTATCAATCAAGGGCACGTTACTCTGGAATTGGCTGGATCTAACTAAAGGACCTTCCTACATTCAGAAATCTTTCTTTAAATGAAAATTAGGGCTCTAAAACACTTGAAAATATTTTACTAGATGCCAACAGAAAGCTCTAAGGAAGAAGAAATAGATAGATAATACACTGCATCTCTTTACTTCTTTTCCAAAGCGGTTGCCCAACAATTTGGGGAAGATTTGATATTCAGCTTCACTGTCTTCTCTCTTTCTCTGCTCCTTATTCCCAATAAGCAAAGTAAAGAGACTGAAACATCCAAAATGTTCATTTGAAGATAATGCCAAAGTAATCTGGCAAAATATAACTATAGCTCTTTTCACCAATCCTAACGTACATTGGAAACACAGTTCTGAAAGTTCTGGGCACAAACACATTTGAAGGTAAATCAAGACTGACGGCAGGCATCTTAAACAAACAAACAAACAACAAACAAAAACAAGAAAAAACAACAACAACAAAGAAAAAGATGAGCCCAGTAGAAAATAAATTGGCATTAAGAAATAGGATGCCAGGCCAGAGAAAGAGGAGGTGCATTTGCAAATCTCCAGGAGAGCACTGCTATGCAAAAGCAAAAGGAACCAGTCAAGAAACCCAAGTTCTGATTGCAGATGTTACATTTGTGTCTTGGAGGGATGGGAAAAAGGTTTTAGCAGTCAGACAGGATGCTGAGGCTTCTCTCCTGACCCTGGGCCAAGACAATCTGCTTTTTAACTGGAGGCAACTGTAATCCATTCTGTGAACAGATGGCATACAGGAAAAAATGCAAACACAGGCTCTCTAGTGTCTCTTCCAAAAGCTAGCCTACTTCCAGCTGTGGTAGAATAGGCAAAAGATGATTTTTTTTTTTAAAAAAGGTGCTAGTCGGTATGGAAGAGTCCTGTTAAGAACAGAAAAGATACTGTCTAACAGACTGATGGGCAGAGAGGACCTGCCCTGGCCACAGTGATGCTGGATAAATTTGCATTGCAATCACTTTTATATCAGTTATATCTCTTAACTCTTTTGGATCATCCATGATTTCCCCCTCCAAAACAGGCCTTTATTCCTTGTTGCTCTAATAATAACAAAGCATTATGGGTATTTCTCATTTGGACTACTTGAAAGCCAGAAACTTCATTGCTAAATCTGGTCAGCTGATTTGCTAATGAACAGCAGGGTCACAGGAAAAGATGTAGCAGAGAAAACACTTCCCTGGACGTAAATCAAAAGGAAAATACACATGCGAGAATGAATGCCTATGAAATGTCCAGTGGTGGATAGTATCAGCTTTGAAAATGATGTTCATATATCTTCCGTGTTGGAATTCTCTACTGACTTCTGAACCTAGAATATATTGACATCAATATAACTATCACTGATTCTGTGAATTTTTTATTTTATTTAAAATAATAAAAAATATTAGACTTAAAATAAATTCTAATTACTAAGAGAAGAATGTGAAGATTTTAGCCCAAGGAGTGAGCACTCCCATAACTAACTCTTACTGCTGCACAATGTATAGTTAAACAAAAAGTGACAGTTTTAGCTGGAACATTAAATGTCCACCAGTTGTGAATGCTACAGAGAGAAATTTCTATAATGGGTGGGAACGTGGACTTGAGTACCTCAAAAGGACCTTCCAGGTTAAAAAGTCAGTGTATCTTCTATATTTAAATTATATATGTATGTATATGTGTATATATATACACACACACATATATATACACACATATATATACACACATACACACACACCACACACACACATTTAGTCACATTCAGCAACATTCATTGATAGCAACCACATGCCAAACATGCTTTGGAGGATCTAGATTTTCAAAGATAAACAAAGACACCATAACCAAGACACTGTAAGCAGTCATGTGAATTAAGAATTATAATCCAGCGGGATATGTTTTATGTTGAAGACTAAAGGTGCCATATTTCATGATGAAATGAATGACAATTCTTCCCAGTCCAGTTAGAGAAGACCTCACATAGAAGGTAAAGCTTGAGTAGGATCTGCCAGAATGGGGGTTAATTTATCAGGGAATCAAAAGACAGAAGTTAGTTAAGGGCATTCCAAAGAATAGTCAGGTATAAGGGTAAGGAAATGTATAACAGCATGGTGCATTTGAGATAATGGAAGCAGCTCTGCAGAGTTGGAAAGGAATGCAAGTAGTAAATGGAAGAAAAGGCAAGGACCACTAGCTGGGCATGGAGGCATGCACCTGTAGTCCCAGCTACTCAGGAGGCTGAGGCATGAAAATTGCTTGAACCTGGGGACGGAGGTTGTAGTGAGCCGACATGATATTGTGCCACTGTACTCCAGCCTGGGCAACAAAGTGAGACTCCGCCTCAAAAAAGAAAAAAAAAAAAAAAAGGCAAGGGCCATGCTAACAGTAACAATAACATCCATATTCTGCAGACAGTCGGGAGCCTATGAAGTGTGGTACCTTCTCAGGAGATTTTTGTCAGTGGTCTGCTCATACCCCTTCCAATCTCCTACCACTTTCACGTACACTGCTTTTCAGTGGGGTTCACTCAGAACAGCTGACACCTGAAAATCTTTGTCAGTGGGCTGTCCTTGGGCTGCTGGTTTGTTCTGTCCAACATATAGAGCTCCTCAAGTGAACAGGACTTAAATTTCTCTTAGAACTTCTCTGTGGAGTTGAGCCAAAGTTGTCCACAGTAGGATTTTGCCTCATATTGCACTCCCATTTGGGATTCTTCCTATTAGTTACCAATTTTTCTACTTCTGTACTGATTTTTCCAGGGAATGATATCGGGGAAATCACTTTGATAGTACTGATGTCAGCAGCGGACCGTCTGGAACGGCTGCTGCCATCGCGCTGGCAGTAGCAGCAGGAGCAGCTGCGGGAGCAGCAGTGACGGCGGTGGGACTCCTGTGTCCCGGGCCCCCTGTGCCGCATGTCCCCGAGGCAGCTGACTGCGCCGTCCCACCCTTGTGCAGCCAGGCAGGACCCACCCGCAGGCCAGGAAGCTCCGCTGCTCCAGACCCTGGCCCCACATCGCCACTCTTGCCTGCTGCTGCTGCGGGGAGGGTATGGGAAGGAGGCGGACAGTCTTTGGAGCCTGCCCCTGGGAGACTTATGGAGCCAATCACCCTGGGGGCCACCACCGTGGAGTTGGGTGGAGTCGCTCACTAGCTGGGGAGCAGTACGATTGGGCAGGAAGCCGGGCAGGGGAGGGCACGGAGGGGCCCAGAGGCAGAGCTGGACCAGAGGCGGTGCCACACTTGTACTGATTTTTACAGGAAACGATTCCGGGGAAATCATTTTGATAGTACTGATGGCAGCAGTGGACCTTCTGGAGTGGCTGGAGCATGGGTGCTGGCCTAGGGTGGGAAATGGGAGCGGTGACTGGTGCCCACTTCGGGGATTCGGCCAGCAGTGTGGCCACTGCACTCATCCCCCACTGATGGTGTTGGTTTCTTGCACCTTGGGAAGAGGCTCTCTGCTGGGCTGCCCAGGGCCACATCCTGAGGCCCACCCTCCATTAGGGTCACTGCCAACCCTGACACTCCAAATGGCCAGGCCCAGGGCAGCAATCCACTCCCAGAGGCACCCCACGGGCAGGGCCATGAGTCCCATGAAAGGGAGCCTTGGGCTACCCCTAAGCATCCAGACCATGGAAAGAAATTGTGGAGACATCACACCTGCCCTGAAAGGTTGCTCAGGCCCAGCAAGGACCTGAAGCTCCTTCACCAGGCTGCAAGGAGGCATGGCCAAGGGTGCACACTCCACTGAGCCAGTGGGAGTGGGAACAAGAGGGAGCCCTGCCCTTTCTGAGTTGGTGGAGTGGGAACTCTCCAGGTGCAGCTACAGCCACCCTGCCACAGCTGCGAACTCAGGCATCTCTGTACTCACAGGGGCCTGGGAAAGTACTCTTACCTCCCACAGGCTGGAGGTTGTCTGCTCCCACTGCCTGGCTTCTCCCCACTGTTTGCACCTGCTCCAATCTCAGGGCAAGGTCAAGGACCCAGCCCAGGTGCTGCTGTCACAGCCCAGCTGGAGGTGCACACACTCAGGGCAGTGCTGACATGCCAGCCCCCTGCCATTTCGGCTTCCTCTGGACTTAGGGCACTGACAAGCACAGGAGGGAGGCTGGGAGGGTGCTGAGGACAGCCTGGTGCTGGCCTGAAGGTGCCACTTAGCATGAACAGCCTGGGCATCGGCAGGCAGACTCCTGGGTGGAGCAGGGTGGGTCCCTGGTGAAGCTCCACCTTCTGACTGGGGAGGGCCTGAAATCAGGGGGCTGGGCTGCCAGTCCCATGGACCAGAGGGGAAACTTGTGGTGCTTTTCCCTGGGCCTGCCCATGGCTGCCCATGGACCAATCAGCACACACTTCTTCCCCTCTGAGGCTCATAAAAACCCAGGACTCAGTCAGACTTGAGCAGAGGATGGAGAGACAATGGGGTCACGACAGGATGACAAGCTACAGAGAGGAGCTGCCCACCCCGGGGTCTCCTCTCTATTGAGAACTAAGGAAATGATGGCACAATGAGCTGCAGGGAGGAACGATCCTCTCTGCTGAGAGCTGGACACTTGATGGGACACCTTGGCTATGGAGAGGAGCTGCCCACTATTGCTCAATAACTCTTCTCCTCATCTTGCTCATCCTCCACTTGTCTGCATGTGTCATTCTTCCAAGTCGCAGGATAAGAATTTGGGACCTGCTGAATGTTGAGGCTAAAAGAGCTGTAACACACATAAACAGAGCTAAAACATGCCCTTTGCTCACAACATTGTGGGAAAAGAGAAGGAGAGAAGAGCTGCAGCCCTTCAGAGAGCCCAGACCTAGGAACTCCCCAAACCAGGCTGTGACTCCCTCTTTGGGCCCCTGTGGTTCCTGGCATCTCCAAGTTTCTGGGCACCATTGCATTCCCTGGTGCCAGCTGGGTAAACTGCTGGCAGTGCATCTGGTCTAGCTGCAGCCTCACAGAGAGCCAGTGCCTGTGCTGGCATCTGGAGCTGCCCTCCGAGAAGCAGCAACCAGTGCGTCTGACAGTGCACAGTGCCTGGACCCCACGCTTGCTCACATACCCCTCACTGCCCCATGCCTGACTTGCAGTCTCACTTGGAGGTGTGGGACTCAGGCTGGTAGTGGGAGTCAAGTGTAGCCCACCAGGCTGAGTGGGTGGAATGAGCCCAGTGGGCCCAAGCAAAAACTCAGGCAAAGGCACCACTGACCACAGAGTTTTCTGGCCAGAAAAGCAGCACCCCAAAGATCCCATCACAATATAATTACCCATTTTAGGATCTACTTTTTAGGGGTGCCCAATCTATGATATCCCTTTAACTTATAGATGTGAGCTGTTAAAGTAAGTCTGTAGAGATAAGGTTTTATTGATAAACTAAATATAACGTTGTGATGAAATGGGAAATGTGTTTCTAACTAGTTTTTGGTATATTTCAAGGCTGGTGACATTAAGAATAGATGAGATTATATATTTACACTACATTTGCATGGAACAACAAGGAAGCGAGGATTTTGCTGTATCGCTTACACTAAAGTACTGTTTCATGAATGAGTTTTCAGTTGGGACTGATTTTATTATGGCTGGAAAACTAGCGAATCTGCTCTTCTAACTCCAGTATTAGTGTTTTGTTCATTTCTCTAAGGCACCTGTTTTTGTTTCCTTTCTATGTCTCTCTTTTTATTGTGGAAAGCTTGTGTTAACCCCACATGTATCAGGTTAGAGGACAATTAACTAATGAGATACTTTGTTGCACAGGCTAACATTCAGATTCTGTGTCCATCATCAGCATCTCCCTAGTCCCAATCCAAACTCAACCTTAGAGGTATTTCACTGCATTTGAAGACTCAAATTTCTTATAGATGAAAGGCAACTAAATGAATGGTTTTTGACATAGATATGTAATGTTATCTGTGATTATAGTAACATTGAGATAACATTCATATAAGCCATTAATAGACCTTAATCCTGCCCTAATGGTCCCTCTGTTATCCCTGACCTAGGCCATGAAGAATTCTGTCAACACACCTTGAGCCAGAGGAAAGCTTTTCGACATTCTCTCCTGAAAAATGACACCCTCCTCCCACCTCCACACACACAAGTCCTTTCGTGTAACAGATGCCAACCTGCTATAGTTTTGACTCATTAGAGCATGACTCTGACAAGCCCCCTCGTTATGCTCACTTTCCAATTACTGGGACTGGACAATTTTAAGCAGAAAGAAAAACCACACACTGAGATCTTTGACGCTTAATATCAACTGACTTTTTATTCAGACTGTGACTCTTTTCTTCTCCCAACTCCTTGCCCCATTCCTGCTTCCTCAATTTATTGAACTAATATGTGTTTTTCTTCCACATCTGGTAGAAGACATAAATCTCTCAGCAAGTGTTAATATGTAAAATCTTTCCTCTCACCTTTCATCTTTCCTTGATTATTAGCTTTTATAAGCCCTGTGGCTGTCGATATACAGTTGCATTTATGTAGACTGACAATGATTTAGCAAAGAGATCTCAAATCCACTTACTTTTAAACATTATCAAGAGGTGCCCACCAGCTTCCTACAAGGCAGACAACTCTGTGTTTCACTCTCATTTCTACAGTTATTTTCCTCTTTGCATCACTGTTCCTCTCTCTTTTTCATTTCCTCTGTCATTCTATTTGGTTTTTTTTCCTTTTTACTCTCACTACCTACCTTGCCTCACATGTAGTGACCTGTACATTCATTTCTTTTACTAGAAATGAAATAAGAACTTCAAAGGAGCATTAATGATCTCTCCTGTTTTACTAATTAAAGATGAATCCACCACAAAGCTTTCTCTGCCATTCCCTGTGTTCACATTAGATCAGAAATGGCATTTGTAGCCCCAAAAGAAATAGGGTAGTTACCACCCTGAGATGCATGGCACACAACTCAGCTCTTCCCTGGATGAGCATGTTACCAATGAGTTTGTTCCAAAGTAAGTGTAGCTTGAATATGGGAAGACAGGATTCGATAGTATTTGATAATTCACAATTTAAGGGCTAAGGAAAGATGGTTTATTATTCAATGCAAATAAAATGAAATGAAGTCCGGTTGTCTGGGTGCAGATAGAAATTATACAAAGCTTATAAGCCACACTGGAGATCTTAACTACTAGACAGAACAGAGCTCTGGGAGCTGCGAGCAAGCACAAATCCTGTCTTTGAAGAAGACTGCACCCAGTATTATCTCTAGAGAAAGACTCGGATTGTACAGTCTGCTTGGAAAACTAAGGTGTGACTAGAAACAGGGCAAGTAAAGCCACTTCATGGAAGGGGATTATGTGTTGATTTTTAAAGTATTTCAACCTCTTTGGTTCCCATTGTTACTTTTCCCTTCTGTAGGATAGCATTTCCTGGCCTCAGAAAAATTGCCTATTTTCTTACAGGGTTGACGGACAGCCTGCCTAGAGCAAAAAGATATATATTGCCCTTGACTATCCAAATACATAAAAATGATATGACAGCTTCATAATGGACACAAGTGTGAACTCAAGGACACAATAATAATTTTATATCAATATTATTTAAATATCTTTGCTAGGTTGACTTATATTTTAAACCAGTGAAAGTACTTCAAAAGCTATGAAATTTTTGTTGTTATTAACTAGGCTCCCAAGCTCTAGTGGACAATATTTTGGAGGAAGTACTAAAGGTGGATTTATAAAACTGAATATATTCAATGTGGCTACCGGGCTAATTTATGCACTGAAAACAATGCATTAATCTGTTATTTACTAACAAAAAATCTCTAGTGATTTGTTTTTTATCAGATCAGTTTTCTTGTGCAATTATATCCTCTAAAGTCTAATTTGAGACTTCCATACATACATTTTTAGGCAGAAGGAAAGAGCGTATCTGTGTTTCAACAGTTTTGTGTTCTTCCTACTTGTTCTGGGCCTGGGATTCACTACTTTTTTGTAACTACTAAAATTCAGCACCTGCTTCAAGTACACTTCAAATCCCATCTTCTCTAAGGATCTTCCCCTGGATGTCTATCTCCCGTCTCTGAAGTGCTATGACACTTATTTTCTTCAGCACTCATTTTGGTACTCACATACTTTGTAAAAATACTACATCTACTGCTTTGCATTGCTTGTTAATTACTTTCACGTATCTATTACATACAGCCAACAAATTATACATCTCTAGAAAGCAGAGATGGTATTTTAGAGCTACTTTCTATTTCTATAGGATCTAGCATTATACTCACTATGTCTTCATCCTAGCCATCTCCCCTGGACTCTAGACTTGTTTGTCTACTGTTCTACTCAGTGTTTTCCTGTGGAAGTCTAATAGACATATCAAACTTCTGATAACCAAAGATAACTCTCAACCTTTTCCCCCCAGAATGTGTTCATGCTTTGGAATCAGTTTTGGAAGCTCCATTCTTCCAGTTGCTCAGGCCAAAATACCTTGGATTCATCTTTCTGTCATACTTTACATCCCACCCACCATGACATAATATCATTTCTATCATCAAAACAAATTTAAAATATGATCAGTTCTTCCACTTGTACCACTATAGCTTTTGTCCAAGCTACCATGATTACAATGCCATCACAATATTCATCTAATTGGCCTTCTATTCTCAACATAAGAGCCAGGTTGTTCTTTGAAAACATTAAGTCATCATGTCACTCCTCTTCTCAAATGCCACTTATGGCTTCCCATTTCAGAGTAATTGTAAGTCTTAATAGGATAAGTGCTAAAGTCCTAACAGTAACCTATAAAGCTCTATAGACCTGATATTCGCTTATCTCTTTGATCTCATGTCTTTTCTCCACCACTCACTCCACTTTAGCCACATGGGCTAGAGAAATCTCCTTGCAATTCCTTGAATTCTCTAGGCAAGCTCCTCCTGCCTGAAGGCTTTTTCACTTGCTGTTCTTTCAACCTAGAGTGCTTTTCCCTTAGCCTACCCTATTTAAAATACATCCCCCACACAGACACACACATAAACCTTTGACAACCATATCCCTTTTCACTTAATTTTTGTTCTTCATACTACTTGTCACTATCTAATATATTTACTTATTTATTTCTATTATTGTTTATCTCCCTACACTACAATGCAAGCTTCTTGAGGACTGAAATTTCCGTGTGTTTTGTTCATTGCTTTAGTGCCCAATGCTAGAATACTCCTAGGCAAGAAGTGAATGCTCAATAATTATTTCAATGAATACACAAATGAAGAAATGAACAGCCTGGTAATATAGTCTTGCTAAAGTTCTTATAAAGTGAATATAGTAGAAAATAAATGGGAATTGCACTGAAAAAAATCTCAGAGAAAGGCACCACTCAGAGAAAGCACATTTTTCCTGTAGCACGAGTCATAGTATGTGTCCCACATGGCCAGGAGTGGTAGGCTGCAGGTCAAGCTCAAGCCACTGGTTACCATTGTAACCCCAGGAAAGGCCTGAAATTCTTCTTGCCTTGAGCACACATCTGTAAATTTGTTTTGATGCCTGACTTCCACTTGAGTGCTTTTTACATTGTTTTGTAGATTTTTCTCATGATGTCTTTTCTGGGAATATTTAACTTCTAAAATAGGGAAAAATACACTTTTACATAGCACTCTGTATCTAGTAGTAGATATATGATACAGGATTGGTAAATTTGATAATTTCTGCCTTACCGAAGTTTACTCTCTGATGCAGAAAAACAAATAAAAAACTCCAAACCATAAATTTAAGACGTATAATAAAGACATAATTAGGATTTATAATGTTACTATACAGTCCTGAGCTCTACACTTGTATTCTCAGTATCTAACACTGCTTAGTTAGATAATAATATCTGTTCAATGAACAAAAATTAAAAACATACATAAAACACTGTGGAAAGTGAGTATTCATTGAGGAAAGGAGAAATGAAGAGAGAAAATTCTATGAGATGATCATGTGTGATCAGAGACATCGCCTCTCTAATTGCTAAATCCCCAGTCCATAGGAGAGTATCTGGCTCAGTAGGTATTCAAATACACATGAATCAATGGATAATTTCAATAATGTCGACTGATTAGCTGACAAAGCTCTATGAAGGACAGAAGTATTTAATAATTCTTATTTGATTTTAGCCAGGTGTGGTGGTGCATGCCTGTAATTCCAGCTACTCAGGAGGCTGAGGCAGGAGAATCACTTGAACCTGGGAGGCGGAGGTTGCAGGGAGCCTCAACTGCACCATTGCACTCCAGCCTGGGCAACAGAACAAGACTCCATCTCAAAAAAAAAAAAAAAAAAAGAATTGTTTTGATGAAACAGGAAATAGAAAGACATGGTCCTTGGACTATGCAGCACCTAGACTACATGGGAAAATCACTCAAACAATGAATGTGTTTGGAAAAGCATTAGAAAAGTATATTTAAGGAGGGTGAAGAATATTCAGCTTCTAATTGGTATAAGCAAAAAAAAGGCTGTAATTTAGAAAATAAGTGTCTTAAATATGTTGTCAGTTTAATTGGGCCATTCATGTATTAAGAATCTATATGTACCAGCCTGTGCACTAGATGATAAAGATGAACAAGTCTTCACTGTTCTAAAGGAGCTGACAGTCTTGTGAGGCAGAAACAAGACAATTCATAAAACATGACGATTCACAAATGAATCCAATAAGAATCCAATAGACAGTATTGAATGTAAAAGGGTCACCTAACCAAGAGAACTGGTGGATTAGGGAAAGCTTTCCAGAGAGAGTGAAAAGTGAGATAAGGACTGAAGGAAAAGTTAGAGTTAGGCAGGGGAAAGATTGGACAAAGGGTGAAAGAGAAACTTGCCCTTTGAAAGGCATGGAAGAAGTTCAGTGTGATTACATTTCAAATGGACTGGAAAGCAAGAGAAGGTAGAGGTGGAAGGAGAAAGTAGGCAGAAAATGATTTAAAATAAGACTGGAGAGGTAGGTAAGTAGGGGCAAGATTACAAAGGACTTGTTCATCTTTGGAAGACATTTTAATTTCATTCTAAGAATAATGGGGAACAATGGAATAATTGTAAGAAAAGCTGTGATATGATTAGAGTAGAAGGAAAATTTAGAAAGCTGTAACTACAAAATGTAGAACAGATTGGAGGGGCAACACAGAGCATTGAATACAACTGGAGGTGCTTTAAAAGATCTAAGCAAGAAATAATATAGGTCTGAGTATGGGTAGTAATAATGGGAGAGAAAATAAGAAGAAACAGAATTGAGATGTTAAAGAAGAGAGATGTTAAGTGACATTGACAGGGACACACTATAGAAAACATTGGCAAAGAGAGGAAAAGTGATGTCGCAAGGTGGTTAGCATCAAACACAGAGGGGCAACACCAAAAATGGGCAATATAGAGAAATTTCTGTTGACTGATGAGACCACAGAGGTTTTGTCAATAAGCAGAGGTGGGGGCAGTTAGTGATAAAAAAAAAAAATTGTGCATGGGTCTTTCCTTTTGAGTCTGCAGGTTGAAGTCACATGTTCTGTGAAGTCATGGAGAGAAAGAATTCCTTTTGATCCACAAGTTTATATCCCATTGAGCAAAAGTTACTGACCAGCAGTCCAGAGCCTATGTGAATTGTCAACTCTGACATCTCATTGCACATCTACAAGCGTAAACGTATCCAAACTCTGTCTTCAGCTCACTTATGTAGAAAGCATTTGCAAGATACAGCAAGAGACTGTATTCAGAGTGCTGGGTGTGTTTCTGAGCTTGGTGGTCAGAAAGAAAGAAAGGAAAAAGAAAATCAAAGAAAAGTTGCAAAATTAATGTTTAAAAAACTTGATTCTGGTTTAAATATTTTTGTCTATGCTTCATTCCATCTGAACTACTCAGGAAATCTGAAGACTAAATATTAAGGCTATAGTAATACTTTCTACAAATCTAAAAACCCCTAAATTTCCTTGATTCTCTCATATATACCAGGAGGAGCCAGCTGACTATTTTGTTCTTGCTTTGCGTTATTAGGCTTTAGTTTTCTAATGAGAAGGTTTCCTTTTTTTCTTACAGCCTTCGTCCACTACATGGGCAAACGTGTCAACATTTGAAATAATCATTACACATCCAAAAACTCATGTGTCTTCCATGGCTGGCTTGTCCACATCAGCACCACTTTGAGCCAAGTTTGATCTGTGTTTCCTCTTTCTTTCTTTTCTTTCTTTCTCCTTCTTCCCTCCCTCCCTCCCTCCCTCCCTTCTTTCTTCCTTCCTTCCTTCCTTCCTCTTTCTTTCT
>NW_012103166.1:4261346-4262169 GCF_000951045.1 Mandrillus leucophaeus | reverse complement strand
CTTCCTTCCTTCCTTCCTTCCTTCCTTCCTTCCTTCCTTCCTTCCTTCCTTCCTTCCTTCCTTCCCTTTCTTTTCTTTCTTTCTTGAGATGGAGTTTCCCTCTCGTCACCCAAGTTACAGTGCAATGGCATGATCTTGGCTCACTGCAACCTCTGCTACCCATGTTCCAGTGATTCTCTTGTCTCAGGTCCTGAGTAGCTGTAATTACAGGCAACTGCCACCACACCTGGTTAATTTTTGTATTTTTAGTAGGGATGGGGTTTCACCAGGTTAGCCAGGCTGGTCTCAAACTCCTGACCTCAGGTGATCTGCCCACCTTGGCCTCCCAAAGTGCTGGGATTACAGCGTGAGCCACCATTCCCAGGCTGATCTTGTTTCTTTTAGGCACCACTCTTGTTTGCTGGGTGCATTTTTTTCCATCTTCCACCTTTTATTTCTTTTTCAGTAATGTATTTACTTTTCTTTATTTATCTCTGCAGTGGTTTGGTTGTACTGCTATTGTCACCTGTGGATATATACTACATACCACAGGATGGATCTACTAGAAAATAGTGTACCACCTCTCTTTCAAAAGAATCACGTAAATTCAGATCCCAACAAGAGAAGACCCACAGATAATAATGATGTTGCTCTGCTTTTGCTGCATATTTTCCTAGGTAAACCCTGGCCTCCAGGACATCCCAGATATGAGCCAGATAAGGGCTAACAATAAACTGTTGCTCACCTAATATCCCTCTGTACTTTACCACATGCTGAATATCTCAGAGCTTCCATATAAAACCCCAGAGAGATTTATTAAAGAGAAACTTGTTGCCCAGGCAGT
>NW_012103166.1:4243398-4260811 GCF_000951045.1 Mandrillus leucophaeus | reverse complement strand
AATTGCTTAAGTTGGTTCACTGTGTAGATTGTGATTTTCTTGAGATGAAAGGCTAGGTCTTATAATTTTTGTGTTCTGACTGCCTAGTAGTACACTAGTAGGTAGTATTGGTAGGTAGATACTACATAAATTTGTAAGAAAATAATTAAACCACTTGCTATTTTATGAAGAATCTTAGTTCGTGCTTCCATTATCCAACATAACAACCCAAACTAGAAAATTCAACCGCTGTCATTTTCTAATAATACATTTCACTACACCACTGTGAAAAATATTTGGTGACTCACATCTCAAACTGAAATAGCTGATATTGTGCTATTTTAAAGTGATAATTTTGTATTTTATTTGTGATTTCACATGTTAGGGCTAAAGACCAATTTAGGCTAATATATCTAAATAGTGAATAGACATTAGTACATCCATTCATTAAGGTATCATTTGCAATTTTATTATGATGAATAATCACTTTTCATTTAAGAAAGATCTTGACTTTTCCTGCAAACTGTTATCTTGTGAAACTGCTGACTGAGGATAGGCCTGGCTAAGAAAGCAAAGTGTGTGCATGTTACTTATACCTGTGTCACTCTAATTTAAAAACAGCTTATCTCAATATCTCAATCACCAACAGTAAGAACATTTTTTAAAACATACAAACAAAAACTGCCTAAGATCTTTATTCAGACAAAGTCATTTTAATTGCTTATGTAAACACAGACATAATTATAACCCTACAAAGTATGCTAATAATTCACTATTTACTGGCATTAAATAAGATTAAGGCTGTGCGTTTTTATACACACATATACAGACATATGTATACATCATCAAGCATATATTTATGCAAGTATATGGACATAAATGACTGGGCTGATTTGTTCAGAGTATGCACTATGACTGTCTTCAGTTTTAAAAGATAAATCTACTATACAAAATATTATATGCAATAAAACCCCATCTAATACTGACTGTGCCTCTGCTCAGCATTCTTTGTACTCTGTTATGACTCAATGGACATATGTGTGCTTTACCTGTGTGGTAAGTACATCTTTACACTGTTCGTCTAGTGAAAACCACTCTTGCCTTCAGGGAATGCACCTCTGGAATCCACCTATGTTTCAAGTGGAAGCTGCCAAATTCCCTAGGTTTCTGGACTCAAGTGTTAGTATATGATCCAGATATGGCAAATCATTGTCTCCTATTCCTCTGATCACAGTGATTAGTCCAGAGAGGTCATGAAACCTAAACCAAGTTAATCAGTCTTCCCAAACGTATAGTCATAAAATAATTGATTGCCTAAAGTGGATTTTTTGAAATTGAAAGAGAATGCTATTCACAGTTATGCTAGAACAAGAAATTTGGAGACAGTGCCTTGGACAATAAACTAATGATAATAGCAACCCTCTTCTGAGATTTTTCTATGTGGCATTTGCTTGAAAGTTTCCTTTTCTTTGTAGTTAAAACTACATAATTCTGAATGTAAGCTCAATAATAAACAATGTATTTCTATTTCCATAAAATCACTGTGAATGTATTAAGATATTCATCTTAAGGGTTTGCTTTTTCATCTCTTGTTTACTGAACACTTAAATATATAATACTGATGGTAGATTAATTTGGGAGATATTTGTGTACTTTCCCAGAACACTCTTAAAAAGAAAAAAAATCCCTTGGTAGAAATTTAATAAACCTACAACTTGAAGAGCATACATTAACAGAATCCAAATTAATAAAATTTAGCTAAAAGTCTAAATGAAATGATTCTATGTGCTCTCAAAAATTTATGGGTTGAAATACATATGGGTTTATTATTTTACATATTTTCTCAAGATTTATGCAGTGAATGTGTATCATACATGATTGATTAACCACATTAAAAGTTGCAAAATGTAGATTTGGCATAGAATTTTTTAACAAAAAAAGGACAGGGTCTCATTCTGTTGCCCAGGCTAGAGTGCAGTAGAGTGATCATACCTCCTGCAGCCTCAAATTCCGGGGCTCAAGCAATCCTCCAGCCTTAGCCTTCTGAGTATCAG
Source organism: Mandrillus leucophaeus (assembly GCF_000951045.1). Lineage (NCBI taxonomy): Eukaryota > Metazoa > Chordata > Mammalia > Primates > Cercopithecidae > Mandrillus > Mandrillus leucophaeus. The sequence continues at coordinate 4,258,778 of NW_012103166.1, read as the reverse complement.
GGACTACAGGTGTGTACTACTACATTACTATGGATACTTTTTAAATTTTTTTTTTTTTTTTAGCTAGAGACAGAGTCTCCCTATATTGCCCAGGCTGGTGTCACACTCCTGGCCTCAAGTGATCCTCCAGCCTTGGCCTCCCAAAGTCAACTTAGAATTTTTTTATGTTAAAATACGAGATTAAAGGGGGAAGTATTTTTCCCCTAAAGTTTTAATTCATAGAGAAATTAGAAAAGAAAAAAAATCATAAAAGTTCACCATTTAAAATGTTACCAGGTATTTTTTGATGCCAGAAATGGGTACAAATAGTCTATGTGTTCCATGATTATATTGATTGCAAATTTTAGATTCAGTTGTAAATACAAAATCAAGTTTAAGGATCTAGTTATTGTGATCTAATAGAGAAAGTTAGAATTCTCTCTGTTTTTAATGCTTCAGAAAATATTACTTTTTCCCTGCTTTGGAAGGGTTTCTCATAAAGTAAAAATATGCCAGTTAGTACCAGACTGGCTTAAATAGATAGTTATAGTAAATTATAAGGACCTTTCTAGTTCCTTGCAAAGTGCCTTACATAGAATATATGCACAGAAGACATTCAAGAAATTAACAGATTAATGATGGATGGTGAATGGATGAATGTGGTGGGTAGATGAATGGACAGATGGGTGAATAAATGTAAATAAGTTGTAAAGTCAAAGGAAGACATGCTGTCATCATTATTACAATGATAGTGATGACAATAAAACTCTCTACAGATATACTCTCTCATAAAGAAATACTATAATTTAATTTAATAAAACAGATGGCTTTTTCTTCCCGTTAGCCAACCTCAGACAGATCACGATTCTAAGGAGACAAAATTGTTTTTGTTATGGTAAATATCAAAAACCACACTCAGAATTTACAGGAGAAATATGGTTCATATTTTTTTCTAGAAATTTTCTTTCTCTTTTCTTCTATATAGATATTCAAACATGTGACCAGTTCTGTTTCTCTTCCTCTAAATGTCTCATTTTCTAGTCTCTGAGGTCAATGTAATAATGCACCTCAGGACTTCAGATATGTTAACATTGCCCAAAGCCAGGATTTATTGAAAAGGGGCAACTCAATGGGAAATTGGAATAAAAGGAGCCCAAAATCATTGGATTCAGAGGCTAAGAGTTTATTCAAATTGGACTATCTATAAGTTTTAGGTAGTATGTAAATAATATGTTTGCTTCCTAGAGATAGGCAGCTTGAAAAGATTCCAAAGAACAGGCATAGATGCATGGTACTGACCACAGTATTTCTGTGAGTAGGAGGCTGGAGTAATTTACTGTTCTGAACAACAGGGCTGTCTGGGTTGCAGTTTGGGGGTGTCTCATTTCCTATTATGTTACACTATCAAAATTGCAGGAATTACACATCCTATGCCATTACCTTCTAGACAGACAAGCTGCTAAATTATTTCTATGAGGAACATGAGCTACTTACTTATCTTCCTGATAAGAACAGAAGACAGGTGGAGTGCGTCTGGGAGACAGACAGTGTGAGAAACTTCTTTGTCTGGGTTGCAAAAATGCCACTCTGAGATGTTCTGTCTGACTGACACACTGTTAGTAACAGTCATACTGGCAATATGAAATGCTTCCAATATGATAAATAATTAAAGAGGAGATGTTGCATCTTGACTTTAAATGAATAACACGCAAAAAACATGCAAAACTCCAAACAAATGAGCAGTGTTGTGATCAACAGAAACTCTAAGTTATAAAATAAGAAAAATGAAAAACAAAATAAGAAAGAGGAGAAAAGTTTTTAATGAGCCTTATAAATATTGAGATCTATAACGCTCATTAAAGGTGCTATTGATTAATTATTTTTTGCAGGTGCTGATATGGAATCCACAGATTTTGAAACCTGCCCAAGATCAGGCAGTGAGTTAATAGCAGAGAAGTAGAATCCAACTTTCTGATCTGTTGGGAAGGAGGTATATGTGAACCACAGTGGAAAGAAAGACAAATAACTACTTGAAGGTGGAAAAACTAGAAACAGGTAAGACTTGAGTTTCTCACTGGTGTATGAGCCTAGAAAATTATCTGGACTCTCAGCAAGAACTTTATGAAATTTCTAGTTGTTTCCTGTATTCATTCTGCTGCAAATTCGAATGATATAATTTTTGCAGAGCAGTTACATTTCTATCTTTTTTAATACTCTCGTTTAGCTCTGGTAAAAATCTGGAAGTATACATCTGCCAAAAAAATTAAAGGTCAACAAATAACATGGTATCTGAAATTCCTTTATATTTTGAAGACTCACTTATTGGAGACTTGGGGAACTCTGAGGATGTATTGCATGAAGCAGTACAGGCCACAACCACCAACACTGAATAAATTAGCATACAAAGAGATTTATTCAAACACCCAACTCTCTGTCTTGGAAATCATACCATAGATATAGGTTAAAGTTTATACTACCCAGTATAGCTTGGAATCAATAAGCAGTGTTAAAGCTTTATCATCAAAGATTTTAAATTTTCAGAGGCATGGCTCTCTTTCAGGAGGCATGATATAATTAGGAATCCTTTCTTGGTGATTTCCCTTTTGGTTATCCTCCCTGAGCCTCTTGTTTTTACTCTGCTGTCTTAGATTTGCTTCCTGCCTTTTTAATTTTTAATTGATATTTAAATCAAATACTTCCACTTAAAACTCACATTTTTTCCTTGCATCTTCTTCTCATTCTTTGATTAGGAATTGAGTAGAAAATGCTTGCTATTGCAATAGAGAGAAAAAATGGCAAATCTGCAACAGTACTTCTATTTCTTTTTGAAAGCTAATCTCCTGTTCTCCATGCACTCAGCACCCCCATAATAATAAGTAAAAACTAAAATAAATGTTTGGTCACTTTTGACAGAACTAAGGTAGAACAAAATAAAGAGAGACTGAGAGAAAAAAATAGCAAATAGGGCACTAAATAAAGGTAAGTATAAAGAAAAGGAAGATGAGGCCTAGAAAGAGGTAAAAAGAGAAAGTGCAAAGGAAGAAATTATGGCAAGAAGAGAATGGAAAATAAAAAAGACAAGTGATGGCTCTTTTAGGTAATTCTTAAGCCACCTGTCTTTGATTCTCAAAGCATCTGCTGCAAGAGTATGAAGAAACTTTAACTTTCTGCCTTCACTAATTGAATTTTTTTAATTTAAATTTCAAGTTCTTTAAGAAGACAGATAAAAAAAATAGCCAAGCATATCTGTCTGTGAAGGGAGCACACAGTACATTTTCATCATTCACCATGCATTTCTGTATCCTTCTCTCTATTCATCTTCCGTCTACTTGTCTATACCCTGTATTATATATACAGGTTTCTTTCCAAACATGCATCCATCAAACACCTATGTGAAGCCGATACAGAGAGAAGCCTAAAAGACTATTTTGAATAAAGCAGAAACAGTTACATTATTAGAGGCAAAATGTGAAGGTAATTAAATAAAAGTCAAATTTAAATGACCTTTAGTTGATTCTCAATACTGATTATTGCAAATTTTAAATATAGATTCTCAACAGTAGTAAGGTTTTAAGGAACCCCTATGCCATTCCCCCCATGCCCACCAGCAAGGATACAGCAAGATTCTATTCTACATCTTCAGGCCTTTGCAAGGAATGCTTATGTTAGGAGAAAGGTCTAAGTATAGCCAGAGGATGTGCATAAAAGTGAATGGTGACTTACAGAAGCAACCTTGGGTTGTTCAATTTTAAGAAATTGTTGTTTATTTTTAATGTAGCAATCTTCATGACTGTGGTACATGATTTGCATGCCTCATCTACTTTGTCATGGAAAATGATGAATTTACATGTTAAAATTTGTAAGCTGAGCATGATAGGAACAACCTAGAGGCCAGTGTCTACTAAGCCCAGTTCCCCAGGTGGCCACTGATGGTATTTTTTCTTCACTCCAGACCTAACTACCATTCAGCAAGTGGACCCATTCTTGTGACAAGTGATAAGTTTTAAGCTCCTACAAACACAGTTAGGCTCTAAGAAATTTCATCCTATTTTATATATTATTAAAATATACTGTTATAGAACCATGAAGAATAAGAAGGTACATCAGAGCCTAATGTAAATTTATTAAGGAGTAGACTTGAGGTAATCATCACACAAACTTATCATAATACTTCCAGTGACATAAATTGGGACAAAACATGGACTCTGAGAAGTATGTTCTTGGAGGAGATTGTAAAGAAAGATGCATCAAATACTATTAATGTTTTCCATCTTTACACATATCTATGTCATTTAAATTTTATGTAATGATTATATATTGTCTACAATTGGAAAATGTGATTTATATAAAAACTACAGTTATAGTGAGTGTTACTGTAAGTAAATAAATGGATAGATGAGACATTCATCAATGCTATGTGTTTGTCCTACAAGTACAGAAAGAATGTTTATTTTCATTCTTTGGAGAAGTTAACTAAAATCAAAAATTTATTTGAAATTGACAAATCTACAATGTGGAACTTCTGAAAATAAACTCTGAATGAAGAAGAATATTTAGCATTCTTATACTTTTGGTATTTTATTTGAGAAAGAAGCAGTGGGTATTAAATTGAGTTTTCCTGCCTAGAAACTTAATCATACCTGAATGACTGGTACAGTCTTTCAATTTACATTCAACACATTGAAAAACATCCAGTCTTAACTATGGGCACAGTAAAAATAGGCATATAATCCTCATAGCCACCGTGCATGATAGATACTATTTTCCTCCATTTAACAGACTGGGAGAAGCTAGAGAGATTGCACAATGTCTCAGAGCTAGTTAATGGCTGAGTCTGTCTGACTCCAAAGTCAGTGCTTTTCTGTCACACCAAGAGAATAATAACTACATAAAAACATAAGAACTGGAAGTTTGAAATATGAGTTGGCTTACTGATTGTCAGATACACAATGACTATAAAGCATAAACTCTTCTTTGCTTTAGTTGTACATATGGTCTTTCTCACAAGGAAATCCTCATTAAGCATGTGGTCCAGTGCCTACCCATGTGGACTATAGTCAGGAGACATATATTCTATTTCCTGCTGTTGAGTCATTGTGCAGAAACAGAAAAAGTGATTTGCCCTTTTTCTACATTGAGTTCCCCATCTGAGCACCAGAGATCATGTTGGCTCCTAGTTGCCTGGGAGGGGTGTTGGGAGTGCTAAAAAGTGTCTATCATGTGTAAAGCTCTCCAAAATTCTTGAATGAGAGAAGGTTATCATTGACATTGTTATGAGACACAGTAAAAGCTTAACCACCAGCTGTTTGTTTAAGCATTTTCCCTTTGCATCAATCAGGGATGATGTAAGTTTGGTGTGGGCAAAGTGTAGTTTTCAGGCCAAATTTGGCACAGAGATGCTTTAGGATGACCACAATCATCTTCCTCTTTACTGCTGAGGGACAGCTCAAGGAGATGAAACCTGTCTTTTTGTAAGGTCTTTTTCTGATGAGTACTACCAAGCTGTTTTGCATGATGGGATCTGTAGTTTTCACTTATCCCATCTCCCTTATAAAGATGAAAATAAAGGTAATCTCCTCCAATTTATACCTATAAGAAATTGCATTCACGACCTGAGGAAGTCAGGACAACTGGTAGAATCTGCTCCCTCCAATTCGTCCTTTAAAAATAGCACTAATGGCGACTGGAAGGGTGAGCCATAGATCCATTGTAATGCTGATGACATTGGCTAGCTCTGAGGTACTTCTCCTGCCATCATTTAATTACTCCTTATTAATGTATAAATACAGGGAGACACAACCGAAGATGAGGTAAGTAGAGAAAGAGCTGTGCTTATTTAGTTAATAATTAATTACTAGAAATATTCAACAGTGGGACATTAACCACTTGCCCTTTTAAATGGTAATAAATAACAGACATATGTCTAATTAAGGAGCTGTAAATGCTTTGGAGGAGCTGAATGGAAGGAGAAAGATGCTTATTTACGGAGGCATGCTGAAGGAAAAAGAGAATTATTGGCACGTTTAGAGCCAGTTCTCCCGCTAGGTGTCTGCTCAGATTCCTAACTGTGCCTCCCCTGCCAGGACATTTCTCACTGAGGCTAGTGCCACAGGAAAGAGGACTCACAGGATTCCCTAAGTGTTTTGTTTGTTTCAAGAACGGTCCTTTAGTTTACCTCAGGTGAATCTCACTTTCCCATCCTTTCTGAGTTTTCATTATTAGGATACAATTTTCATCACATTAAGATAATTTCTTCTGCTTTGGGTAAATCTCTGTATAGCACCTCAATCATGACTCTAAGTAATAAGATTCTTGGCACTCTTCATAGACAGTTATACCGAATAGGAGGGACAGATTTTTTTTTTTTTAATAAGACTCCTGATTCTTGACCTCACTAAATAGAGGCTTAAATATTGAAATGACAAGAGGAGCTCAGAAAAGGGATTTTTGCACAAAACCTCCAGTGTCATGTTATTCTGATGGACTCTGGTGAAGCTGAAGGACCCTGCACAGCAGAAGGATTAACATTAGAGGAAGCTCCATCACCTGCTAGAATCTACCTCTAAAAGTAACTGCTAGTTTTAAACATCTTTTGTAGGATTACCTAATTAGCCGCTTTTTAAAAAACTGGGAACAAACTTCCTTGGCTTTCTTCTATTTCTAGCTTCTATTTTAAAACACCTCCTTAAGCGCTTTTCTTATCAAAACTTTTCATAGCAAAATTCAGGTCAGAGCAATAATACACGGTCAGACAAGTGCACAATGTTTGTCCTTTGATTCATCCATGAAACTCTATGATGCTTCCTAGAATTATTTTCCTAGGGTTCCAATCCCATAGCCACATCAGGTCTCTCCTCTTCATTCCTTGCCCATCAAGCTTGGTAACTTGCCAGGAAAGATGGAATTTTTTAGCTGTCCTTTCTATGGTCTAACTTGTACTTCCAAAGCATAAGCAGAAAATGTTACATAATGACTTTTTCACTTTTTCACAGGGTCTTCTTTCTTGCAAAGGGAGGGGTCTCCCTCTCCTATAGCAGCTCTATTCCTACAGGTCATAGGTGGCTGGCTATAATGTTATTGCTGTGGTTTGAATGTTCCCTGCAAAACTTGTGTTGAAATTTAATTGTAACAGTATTAAGAGGTAGGACCTTTAAGAGGTGATTCGGTGATCATGTTTCATCTCCTTGAGATGTCTCTCAGCAGTAAAGAGGAAGATGATTGAGATCATCCTACATTCATGAATGGGTTAATGCTGTTATTGCCAGAGAAGGTTAATTATTGAGGGAGAGGGATCCTGAAAAAAGGATAAGTTTGACCCCCATTTCTCTGTCTTGTATGCTTACTTCTGCCTTTTGCCATGGAACAACACTCACCAGATGCTGGTGCCGTGCTCTTGCACTTCTCAGCCTCAAGAATAGTGAGCAAAATCAACTGTTCTTATTAAATACCTGTGGTAGTCCATTATATCAAGAGAAAGCGGACTAAGGCAGTTATATTGCTGATACCATTATTACCATTAATTCTGCTTCCCTGAAACTATTACTGCTGAGAGACTTCAATGGACACAGGTAGAAGCTGTAATTATTCATACATGATTATTCTACCCAATAGCCAGAATGAGCATGGTAATGTATGAAATGAACAGAAAGGCAAAACAATAGATTAGATTAAGTTAAAAAGATCTGTTCTCTAGAAAGCATCACAGAGGATTCTCTTGGTTCTCTCTGTCTGGAACTCCCGAAAAACATGCAGTCTCACTATTGCAGCTTCCCACATCAAAGGCATTATAAAAACATGCTTTACTTGATTGGGCGCGGTGGCTCACGCCTTTGGGAGGCCGAGAAGGGCGGATCAGGAGATCAGGATATTGATCGAGACCATCCTGGCTAACACGGTGAAACCCCGTCTTTACTAAAAATACAAAAAATTAGCCGGGCGTGGTGGCAGGTGCCTGTAGTCCCAGCTACTCGGGAGGCCAAGGTAGGAGAATGGCCTGAACCCGGCAGGCGGAGTTTGCAGTGAGCCAAAATCACTCCACCGCACTGCAGCCTGGGCGACAGAGCGAGACTCCTTCTCAAAAACAAAACAAACAAACAAACAAAAAGACCATGCTTTACTCATGATTGTTTCCACATCTCTGATCACTCACTTGAACTCTCTTCCCCCTCTAGAAGAAATCAAGGACCGAAGTCAATGAAAATACGTTTCTAATGAGAAAATAAGCCCTCTACCAAGCAAGAATTAAACAAGTACTGACAGCGAGTTCGTAGTTTAGAAGCATCTTCAGAAATCATGAATTACATTTCATTTGAGCTTGGGTCAAAAAAGCTGTCACATCAACAATCTAAAGAAAAACTAATCCCTAAATTATTTTAAAATGGGTGATTTTATTGTTGAACGTTATTATTTAACATTGTTATGGTTTGGTGACTTTCTCAACATTACATTCTGAGATAAACCTAAGAATCGAAAAGAAAATGAGAGTCCTTTACTTCCTGAGAATAAATCTGAGGTGGAAGCACTCAAAATAGTATTGGAAAGAAAGAAGACATTTCTTCTTTGAAGTTAATTATTTTTTCCATTTACCAGGCAGAATACAATAAAGACACTAAATACTCACTAAATCACTGTCGTAGCCAGATCCTGTTCACCATCAGCATGTGGCTACCACAGTGACTCTCAAAATCTGGTTTCCTAGACCAGCCACAACTTCTTCACCTGGGAACTTGTTAGATATACAAATTATTGGGTGCCGCCTAGCAATCTGTTTTTAACACATCTTCCAGATGATTCTGATGTAGTCTAAAGTTTGATAATCAATGGCTTATAATGATTTCAGCAACCCTATGATTATCCCATTAAAACCACAAATTTCTTGTGAAGAAAACTATAAATGACTTCAAACTAATCATGCTTTGAGCATACTTTTCGTGATGTTTTTAAAATATATGTACTCATATTTCTATATTTCATTAAAATAAATTAGGTTATTCAAAAGAATAAGCTACTCGGAAATCCTGAAAACTACCTAAATGCCTAATAAAATGACATTAAAAAACAAATAAACACTTTCTCATTTATTAAGGACCTATTTTATGTTAAGCACTATCCTAGTCCTTGCAGATATTCTACATAATCCTTAAAATATTTATACAAGATGCTCAAAAGCTCTCCCCGTATGTTTATGCGCTCTCTACTTGCTTGCCAAAAAGGGTGGAAAGGTTGAATTTGACTGTTCATAGCCTAGATACTCCCTTAACCCAATGATTCAGTCACCATGAGCAAGGGTACTATACTTTAAATTGGATCAGCACCAAAGTCCTGTATTTTCTCATCCACTGGTTCCTATATACATGTAGCAGGCAGAGAAAGGCCACTCTGCATCAAAGGGTATGGGTATAAATTATCCACAGAAAAAGTCTCAGATACCAATTGTAGTTCAGGGTCTCCTGTGCACAGTAAACAAAGAGAAAAATTCAAGAGAAAGAACATCCAGTGACAGAAGCAAAAGTCTTCCTCCCATATTGGTGGTTCTGGTAAGGACAAGAAAGGACAAGAAAGTTGAAAACAGTCACCTGGTAATCTCACAGAAAATTACGAAAAAAAAGCCCAAAAAACAAAAAACCAAACAAACAAAAAAAACAGGAAAGTGCTTTTTGCAATCAGTCTTTTTTGTTCCTTTACCCTAATGCATGTCTCTAATAGTTAATCAATTCTAAGAAGGTGGAAAAGGAAGGAGGCAGGAAAGGCGGCTGGATGAAAATATCCAATTGAGGGAATGGACATTATTTGTTTTAAACAGCACTTTCTGCATCTTTAAGCAGGCTGTTGTACACTGCCAGATCATTACACCAACTTTCATTTTGGGGAATTGCATTTTAGGAGGGTAAATTTTATACCTCATCTAGGGATCATTATCACTGCAAAAATGGCAGAAGTCTTCACTACAGGAGAAAAAAAGCCAGCCGACTCTTTCTTTCCCTAAAATACTCCCTACTCCTTCAGTAACAGGTGTCTCAAAATTCTCTACCCTGCAGTGCAGTGGATTTCAATAACACACCCATCCTCTGTATTTTACGGCACAATTGCTTCTGCATATTTCAGTCCTGCCCTGCCCAGCCAGTGTCTTCCAGTTCATTTGTTCATTCATTTGTCTCTTCATTTATTCATTCTTCATCAGACATATGTTGAAAACATAGGTCTGACCTCAAAAATCTTACATCTCACTGAGTTGAAGCAGACAGAGCAATAATCCAACGTTTGGTTCTTCTCATTTCAGTGGAAATTATATTTCAGCTAAAGCACATCTAACTCACACAAAAGGCTGACGAGACTCTTTAGTGTATCTTGAGGAACTGGAGGAAAATGGAGTCTGAGAGAAATCAAACTAGTGTTGTTGGATACTTTTTCTGTTTGTCTCATGGAACATCAGTGAGTTCTGTGATTTCCACTCTGTGACCTGTGACTTCTTGTGTATGCACTGCCATTTAATTCCTACAGTAATTGTAAATAATAGTGACATAGTGACCAAGTAGTCATGATTGCACATTTTTTACCCTCTGCTTTGTATTGACCAAATTTTACTAAGGTTTCTCTCTTTCCTACAGGCCCTTAACTCTGCTTGCCCCCAAGCCTGAGCAAGCAATAAAAAAGTAGAGCATGCTGCCTTAGTTTCTCCAGGCAAGTGGCTCACCATAGCATGGTAATTTCCTGTCAGACCTCATTGGCCATCTCCCCTTGCTTGTCCAATTTTTCTTCCAAAGATTCTGCTTACCTCTGCTTGCCCCTCCTTCACACGAAAAAAGAAAAAAATATCTGCTTAATTTGAAGATGCTTACAGATTTTTGAGATCAGAGCATTCTCCCCATTTCAATAGTCTTTCTAACTAAAGGCTCTCCCTATCTTAGTCCAAATTTGTTTTTATTTTACAGTCGTTATTATCATGACCATTTTACAGAGAAGAAAGTGAGGCTCACAGAGATGGCTTGAGCTCATACGACATAAAAAATGACAGAATAGTAAAGTGATTCATAGATTTGGCAAAAAAAATGGTTGCTGGACAAGGTAAAGGTATTTCAGGCTTCACAACATTGCTGAGGGAGGGCTATAGATACAAAGACCTACAGGCCTAAATGACAAAGGTTGGAGGGCACAGTTAAATCTGCTATGATACAGATTCATTGGCCACTGGGCTGAGAATAAGAAATACATTCCTTGATGCTTTTCAACATGCATAACAAAATGATCTAGAGGAGGGAGATTGTTCTCTTTGGTACTGTGGCAGGAATAATTACCCAGATCATCTTGGTTTTCTCGTTCCATTTTTGAGAGCGTTTGGCATCCCTCAAGTTAGGTATATAGATGATTATGGGAAACTGGCATGACACAAGCATTTGAAACTTCCCACAGGTAAAATATAAACTCAAAGCATAATAAATAATAATAGTGTTTTACCCTTCATGTTGCATTGTAATGCTGCTGATATTGAATTAACATAGGCCCTTGCAGAGAATGCAAATGAAAGATTCTGGAATATATCAACAAGGCTTTGGGCATATGAGGGGTGAGAAGTTGCCAAGGGGAAGGCTAGCAGTGTAGTTAGGGATCGGGGTGAAAGGAGCAGGGCTAGTGAAAATGTACTCCATAAATTGCATACATTTTAAAATGAAATGTTTATTCCAACTCAAATATTTTCCTTAAAGTGATGACATTCACAAAGTCTTCACTGTATATTCTTGCAATTCTAACATAGAAATAATACATAAATTCAAAGAAGCAGAGTTATAATTCATGTGTATTTTATTTCCATAGATGAAAACTTTATTCTGCAAAACTGAGGTAGTATGGGAAATGGTTCCGGGCCATTTTCCTTCAGTCAGCATTATTGAAATAAATAATACAAGCACTAATTGAGCACTTCTGTGTGCCAGCTAAGCCATACTTAACTGCTCTCTCTCCAGGCACGTGTTGCCTCTCCCTGGTAGGCACCTACACATGTTTTGTGCCAGAACTGGAAAAGGAGTAAGGCATTTTTACTCACAGTTGCAGTGACATGTAAGTGTTAAATACAGGATCTTAAGGGAGCACCATGATTAGAGTTGGAATAAACTAAAAACCTAGATCACCAGTTTAAGATACCACGTTTGGAAGGAGAATCGGTTATAGAAGCAAAATGGGGATAAAAAAAAAATGGAGTTAGAAAGTGATTGAAAGTGTCAAGCTGAGTGGTGAATGTGCTGCAGTTTTCAGGGCTGGAATACAGGTGACAAACTACCTCAAAACATCATATTCTTTCATGCCTACTTTTGGAATGCTGCTTTCCTTGGCTTTTGGTGACCACCTGACCATCCTTCAAGGCTGTCTCTTATACACATCTAGATGTGTATAAGAGACAGGCATTCTCCCCATTTCAATAGTCTTTCTAACTAAAGGCTCTCCCTATCTTAGTCCAAATTTGTTTTTATTTTACAGTCGTTATTATCATGACCATTTTACAGAGAAGAAAGTGAGGCTCACAGAGATGGCTTGAGCTCATACGACATAAAAAATGACAGAATAGTAAAGTGATTCATAGATTTGGCAAAAAAAAAGGTTGCTGGACAAGGTAAAGGTATTTCAGGCTTCACAACATTGCTGAGGGAGGGCTATAGATACAAAGACCTACAGGCCTAAATGACAAAGGTTGGAGGACACAGTTAAATCTGCTATGATACAGATTCATTGGCCACTGGGCTGAGAATAAGAAATACATTCCTTGATGCTTTTCAACATGCATAACAAAATGATCTAGAGGAGGGAGATTGTTCTCTTTGGTACTGTGGCAGGAATAATTACCCAGATCATCTTGGTTTTCTCGTTCCATTTTTGAGAGCGTTTGGCATCCCTCAAGTTAGGTATATAGATGATTATGGGAAACTGGCATGACACAAGCATTTGAAACTTCCCACAGGTAAAATATAAACTCAAAGCATAATAAATAATAATAGTGTTTTACCCTTCATGTTGCATTGTAATGCTGCTGATATTGAATTAACATAGGCCCTTGCAGAGAATGCAAATGAAAGATTCTGGAATATATCAACAAGGCTTTGGGCATATGAGGGGTGAGAAGTTGCCAAGGGGAAGGCTAGCAGTGTAGTTAGGGATCGGGGTGAAAGGAGCAGGGCTAGTGAAAATGTACTCCATAAATTGCATACATTTTAAAATGAAATGTTTATTCCAACTCAAATATTTTCCTTAAAGTGATGACATTCACAAAGTCTTCACTGTATATTCTTGCAATTCTAACATAGAAATAATACATAAATTCAAAGAAGCAGAGTTATAATTCATGTGTATTTTATTTCCATAGATGAAAACTTTATTCTGCAAAACTGAGGTAGTATGGGAAATGGTTCCGGGCCATTTTCCTTCAGTCAGCATTATTGAAATAAATAATACAAGCACTAATTGAGCACTTCTGTGTGCCAGCTAAGCCATACTTAACTGCTCTCTCTCCAGGCACGTGTTGCCTCTCCCTGGTAGGCACCTACACATGTTTTGTGCCAGAACTGGAAAAGGAGTAAGGCATTTTTACTCACAGTTGCAGTGACATGTAAGTGTTAAATACAGGATCTTAAGGGAGCACCATGATTAGAGTTGGAATAAACTAAAAACCTAGATCACCAGTTTAAGATACCACGTTTGGAAGGAGAATCGGTTATAGAAGCAAAATGGGGATAAAAAAAAAATGGAGTTAGAAAGTGATTGAAAGTGTCAAGCTGAGTGGTGAATGTGCTGCAGTTTTCAGGGCTGGAATACAGGTGACAAACTACCTCAAAACATCATATTCTTTCATGCCTACTTTTGGAATGCTGCTTTCCTTGGCTTTTGGTGACCACCTGACCATCCTTCAAGGCCAGGACAAACCTAGTGTCTTCTATGAACCTATGAACCCTCCCCTGGTATCTTTCTGCTCCCATACACATGGCTTATCACATTGCTGTTTTGTGAGTTATCACCTCCTGCGTCCCTTGCTGAGTTAGAGGCATGTGCATGAGGGCAGAGATGACTTCTCCTTCTTCTTCTTTTTTTTTGTTTTACCTCGTTGTGTCCTCAACATTTAGCAAGTGTCTTAATAATAAGTAATACATATTAAACAGAATAAAAGACGGAGAGAAGGAAGTTAGAAGGATAAGAGAAGAGGCAGAAAGGAAGGAAAACACAGGAGGGGTCCAAGAGAGGTGAAAGGAAGGCAGGGAGAGGGGAAGGCAGGGAGGAAAAGTGAAAGACTAAAGGAATCTCTTTTTTCTTCCCCTACATAAATTTGGATGCAGTTTGTAATCTATTTGCTCTTTTCTTTTGAAGATTCTATTTGTTCAACTCTTCCACATTTTTCTCCATCAAAAAAGGTGCATACCTCAATCCTTAAAGTTCAAGAGCAAATGGTGTGTATGTGTATCAACCAAAAATTGAGAGGAAATACATCTTTATTCTGAGCACTGTAAATTAAGCCCAGAATCTGGCCTTACTACAGTGGATTTCAAAGCAGAGGTAGCTGGGTTTTCAGTTCCTCCTCCTCAAAAGGAAGGGATTCCATTGCACATTTAACAGGGTTGTTTCTCTGGGTCAGTCCCAGCCACGTGGAAACCCATTTGGGATGCAGCCAAGGGGCTGTGCTGTCCATGCTGGAGGATGGCTAACCCAGAGTGAGAGAAGAGATTAATCAATCCAAGACAACATCTGTCAGGATATTGAGTTTGGCTCTTGTTATCAGCTGCCTGCACTTCAGGGGCTGTGTAATATTTAATTTGATTATCTCTCACCTGCAAAGAGTAGGTTTCTTCCTTTGCTTAAAAATCAGTGGTACTAGCTGAAAAGGAATCGACCTGCTGGAGAAAATGCTGACAAGAAAATACAAATCACAAATAGGACAAGGGGACGAAAAAGGGAGAGAAAGAGAGTTTAGCTTACATCTTGGCCATTTTTTTTTAAACCAACTGGCTTGGTTTCCTGTTCTTTTAATAATAGGAGTCTTTTTCTTTCACTTGCCAGTCCTGATTATAATAAATAAATGATGACAAGAGGACAGTACAAGTCTTCTATGTATCTTCGAGGCTCCATCAGTAAAAAAATATTTTGCTGTGTCTCTAAGTATCCCGTGCGTAGGTCCTGTAGGTCTTATGGAGTTCCTGCTGCAGGAGTCATAGAAAAGGGCTGCACCCTTTTACACACTGCAGAGAAAATGTTGACAGTCTAGAGAGATAGAGGTTTGAGACTAATTACAGTGGCTTTAATAACCTAAACTCCCTTGAGTTATCAAAGATGTAATCTTAAAAAGTTGTGCCATTTTTAGAATATTTGTTTTGTAAATATGTGTTTTATTCTGTCTCTTTCCCTCTCACTGGTATCTGGATTTTTTT
>NW_012103166.1:4238871-4243348 GCF_000951045.1 Mandrillus leucophaeus | reverse complement strand
TGGAGGATGGCTAACCCAGAGTGAGAGAAGAGATTAATCAATCCAAGACAACATCTGTCAGGATATTGAGTTTGGCTCTTGTTATCAGCTGCCTGCACTTCAGGGGCTGTGTAATATTTAATTTGATTATCTCTCACCTGCAAAGAGTAGGTTTCTTCCTTTGCTTAAAAATCAGTGGTACTAGCTGAAAAGGAATCGACCTGCTGGAGAAAATGCTGACAAGAAAATACAAATCACAAATAGGACAAGGGGATGAAAAAGGGAGAGAAAGAGAGTTTAGCTTACATCTTGGCCATTTTTTTTTAAACCAACTGGCTTGGTTTCCTGTTCTTTTAATAATAGGAGTCTTTTTCTTTCACTTGCCAGTCCTGATTATAATAAATAAATGATGACAAGAGGACAGTACAAGTCTTCTATGTATCTTCGAGGCTCCATCAGTAAAAAAATATTTTGCTGTGTCTCTAAGTATCCCGTGCGTAGGTCCTGTAGGTCTTATGGAGTTCCTGCTGCAGGAGTCATAGAAAAGGGCTGCACCCTTTTACACACTGCAGAGAAAATGTTGACAGTCTAGAGAGATAGAGGTTTGAGACTAATTACAGTGGCTTTAATAACCTAAACTCCCTTGAGTTATCAAAGATGTAATCTTAAAAAGTTGTGCCATTTTTAGAATATTTGTTTTGTAAATATGTGTTTTATTCTGTCTCTTTCCCTCTCACTGGTATCTGGATTTTTTTTACTTGCTGACTTTCTTGTATAGCCACAGTTGAGTCAATGTATTTTTATGCCATTTATGTTTATTTTAAAGTACAAATCTTCCTTCTACTACACTGCAAACATTCCCAATCGAATCTTTAGAACTGATCTCACTCGTGAAACTTACTTATCTCAATAGGCCATCAAAAATGGTCTATTAGATATTTTAATGTCATCTCAAACTCAGCAGGTATAGAAACCCAATTTATCATCTTTCCCTCACCAAAATGCTCCCCTTCCTCAATTCCCTATCATTTGCAAGCTTGAAATTTCAATGACATCTTTACTCACACTTGTCATGTTAAGCCAACCAGCTACAAATTCTTGTTGATCATTTCCTCATTATATTTCTCATGTTTTTTAAAATTTATTTTTAATGCCACATTTACTATTCTAGCTTATCCCTTCGTGTCATGAAACACATACTACTTCAGGAAGCTTCTGGATGATGCCCTGCTGCCAGCCATTCCTCACGTTTAAACTATACCATGGGACACAATTATATCATTGTGTATTAACAAATTACTTTCCTTTGCCCAATAAAATTAAAATTAAAATTCAGAAACTTGAACTTGGTATTCCAGGTGGCTCAAAACTAATCCTTGTCTATATTTTCAGATAGATAGATAGATAGATAGATAGATAGATAGATAGATAGATAGACAGACAGATAGATAGATATCTTAATTTTTTCTGCAAACTTCATATTTATTTGCCAGGTAAAGAGATTCACTATTTCCTAAAATGGCTTGAGCTCCCCCCAGGTTTACCCCTTCACTCATGGTCACATCCATACTACGCTTCCTCCATACCAACTCACTCCTAGTCCCCTGAACTCTCGATAAACCTGTATGTGTCTGTGCCTTTGCATGTGCTATTTCCTCTCCCCAACATATCTGTTCTTCTTCCTTTTAAGTATCATAGGCAAACTGTTACTTGAACATTAAAGACACCATATTGATGTCACCTTTTGTAGAAGTGCTACCCTGTGTCTCCTATTCTGGGTAGATAATTCATAAATATTCTCCAGAATCACCCCATGCTTCCTGCTATGATGGCGTTATACCTGGTAATGACTGAATGGATAAATGAAATGATACTGCCTTGAGTTCCCTACTTTTCTATCCCCTACCACATCAATACACAATTAATCTCATCCTCCTTAAAGAAGCTTCATTTGCCACAAATTTTCGAAGCCTTTTTTTTGACAATTCCAGTTAAAAGTGACATCCTTTTTTAATCCCCTGAATGTGTACTCAATAAATCATGTACTGATTTCATTTGGAAGTTATAGAAATTAGATAATCCCCTGTGTTTCAAGAGGCTTGAGAATAAGTAATTGAGATGTTAAATAATACTGGTCTTAGAATTGCTTAAATTTCTTTTTTTAGAAAATGGGTGCTCTGAGGTCTAGACAGTGGGGAGTTAGAAGACAGGAGAGGAGAAAAGTAGGGCAAAGTGGGTCAAGATTCAGTGTACGAAGATAAGGAAGTTCTAAAACACACTTATTTGGGGTAAAGCAGTAAACTTTTTTTAAAATCCAAATCAGGTATCAATAGGGACAAGGCAGACTAATGGAAACCCAGGTCTGTAAATTCACAGGGAAAAGATAAGAAACATGAGAGCAAAATGAACCAACTTGGGCCAGAAAAGATAGGATCAGTTGCTCATTGTCCAATATAGAGATGTGTATAACTCTGAGTATTCATCTACTTGTACTAGTCATTTAAAAAAATAGTGGAAAGCAGCCAAATCATCAGTAATATATTTATCATAATACCTTTTACAAAAATAACTGCCACAAGTCAGTTTCTCTTGACTTAGAAATTCTGTTTTGTTCCTGTAACATCTAAGTGACACTGTACCTATTCTTGTTGAATGCTAAGGCAGATATATCATTTCCTTCCTGAAAACTGAGAGCAGAAAAAGGGTTTATAGCTATCTGTGCCTAGTACAGACCAATTTTTTCTTTTTTCTTTCGAGAGAAAATCTTGCTCTGTCACCCAGGCCGGAGTATAGTGGCACGATCTCAACTCACTACAACCTCCGCCTCCGGCATTCAAGTGATTCCTCTGCCTCAGCTTCCCAAGTAGCTGGGACTACAGGCAGCTGCCACCACGTCTGGCTAATTTTTGTATTTTTAGTAGAGACGGGGTTTCACTATGTTGGCCAGGCTGGTCTTGAACTCCTGACCGCAGGCAATCTGCCTGCCTCTGCCTCCCAAAGTGCTGGGATTACAGGCCTGAGCCATTGCGCCCGGCCCAAATCAATTTTTTTTCAAAGTAGATAATCAAAAGACTGTATCTTGTACATCTTTTGAAAACACTCGGCATGAAGTACTAAGAATTTCAGCATCAGATAACAAGGACTGATCTAAGGACAAATTAACGTATTTCAGCTTTCATGAACCATTGTTCTCTTCTGAAACAGAGCAATTAAAAATAAATAAATTGGGCCGGGCATGGTGGCTCAAGCCTGTAATCCCAGCATTTTGGGAGGGAGGCCAAGGTGGGCAGATCACTTGAGGTCAGGAGTTCGAGACCACTCTGGCCAACATGGTAAAACTCTGCCTCTAATTAAAAAAAAAAAAGAAAAAGAAAAAGAAAAATATTAGCCGGGCGTGGTGGTGTGAATCTGTAATCCCAGCTACCTGGGAGGCTGAGGCAAGAAAATAACTTGAACCTGGGAGGCAGAGGTCGCAGTAAGCAGAGTTTGTGCCACTGTACTCCAGCCTGGGTGACAGAGAGAGACCTGTGTCTTAAAAAATAAATAAATTAGCAAAGATGCCAAAGCAATTATATAGAGAAAAGATAGTCTTTTCAACAATTGGTGCTGAACTAATCAGATCTCCACATTGAAAAAAATATATATTTAGAACCTACTTCATAGCATATATAGAAATTGATAAAAAATGGATCATAGACTCAAATGTAAGAGCTAAAACTATATAATTTTAGAGAAGAAGGTAAGAATAACTCTTTGTAATTTGAGTCTAGGCAAAAAGTTCTTACCTACGATGCCAAAAGCAGAATTATAAAAGCAACCTTGATAAAGTGAACTTCATCAAAATTCAAAACTTTTACACTTTAAAAGAAAATAAAAAGATAACCCATACCCTGAAAGATAGAAGACTTATATGCAGAATATATAAAGAATTATTGGGGCTGGGCACAGTGGCTCATGCCTGTATTCCTAGCACTTTGGGAGGCTGAGGCGGGTGGATCACCTGGGGTCAGGAGTTTGAGATAAGCCTGGCCAACATGGTGAAACCCTGTTTCTACTGAAAATGGAAAAGTTGGCTGGGCGTGGTGGTTGGTGCCTGTAATCCCAGCTACCTGAACCCAGGAGGCAGAGGTTGCAGTGAGCCGAGATCGTGCCACTGCACTCCAGCCTGGGCAGTAAGAGCAAGATTCTGCCTTTAAAAAAAAAAAAAAAGAGTGCTCAAAATTCAATAATAAGGGACAAAATTCTCAATCAAAAGTGAGGCAAAATATTTGAATAACACATTACCAAAGAAGAGACATGAATGGCTGATAAGTACAAGAAACAATGTACAACATTAGGTATTAGGTAAGTAAATATTAAAACTATAATGAGACGTCACTACACAGCCACTTGAATGGCTATACCCAAAAGACAGGCAACTGTTAAGTCTCGACAAGTATGTGAAAAAACTGGAAGAGTCATATATTGCTAGTGGGAATCTAAAATGGTGTGGTTACTT
>NW_012103166.1:4170034-4238821 GCF_000951045.1 Mandrillus leucophaeus | reverse complement strand
ACTCGGCATGAAGTACTAAGAATTTCAGCATCAGATAACAAGGACTGATCTAAGGACAAATTAACGTATTTCAGCTTTCATGAACCATTGTTCTCTTCTGAAACAGAGCAATTAAAAATAAATAAATTGGGCCGGGCATGGTGGCTCAAGCCTGTAATCCCAGCATTTTGGGAGGGAGGCCAAGGTGGGCAGATCACTTGAGGTCAGGAGTTCGAGACCACTCTGGCCAACATGGTAAAACTCTGCCTCTAATTAAAAAAAAAAAAGAAAAAGAAAAAGAAAAATATTAGCCGGGCGTGGTGGTGTGAATCTGTAATCCCAGCTACCTGGGAGGCTGAGGCAAGAAAATAACTTGAACCTGGGAGGCAGAGGTCGCAGTAAGCAGAGTTTGTGCCACTGTACTCCAGCCTGGGTGACAGAGAGAGACCTGTGTCTTAAAAAATAAATAAATTAGCAAAGATGCCAAAGCAATTATATAGAGAAAAGATAGTCTTTTCAACAATTGGTGCTGAACTAATCAGATCTCCACATTGAAAAAAATATATATTTAGAACCTACTTCATAGCATATATAGAAATTGATAAAAAATGGATCATAGACTCAAATGTAAGAGCTAAAACTATATAATTTTAGAGAAGAAGGTAAGAATAACTCTTTGTAATTTGAGTCTAGGCAAAAAGTTCTTACCTACGATGCCAAAAGCAGAATTATAAAAGCAACCTTGATAAAGTGAACTTCATCAAAATTCAAAACTTTTACACTTTAAAAGAAAATAAAAAGATAACCCATACCCTGAAAGATAGAAGACTTATATGCAGAATATATAAAGAATTATTGGGGCTGGGCACAGTGGCTCATGCCTGTATTCCTAGCACTTTGGGAGGCTGAGGCGGGTGGATCACCTGGGGTCAGGAGTTTGAGATAAGCCTGGCCAACATGGTGAAACCCTGTTTCTACTGAAAATGGAAAAGTTGGCTGGGCGTGGTGGTTGGTGCCTGTAATCCCAGCTACCTGAACCCAGGAGGCAGAGGTTGCAGTGAGCCGAGATCGTGCCACTGCACTCCAGCCTGGGCAGTAAGAGCAAGATTCTGCCTTTAAAAAAAAAAAAAAAGAGTGCTCAAAATTCAATAATAAGGGACAAAATTCTCAATCAAAAGTGAGGCAAAATATTTGAATAACACATTACCAAAGAAGAGATATGAATGGCTGATAAGTACAAGAAACAATGTACAACATTAGGTATTAGGTAAGTAAATATTAAAACTATAATGAGACGTCACTACACAGCCACTTGAATGGCTATACCCAAAAGACAGGCAACTGTTAAGTCTCGACAAGTATGTGAAAAAACTGGAAGAGTCATATATTGCTAGTGGGAATCTAAAATGGTGTGGTTACTTTGGAAAACAATATGGCAGTTTCTTAAAAAGTTAAAAGATTTACCATACAATCCAGTAATTCCAATCCTCAGTGCCTATGGAAGAGAAATGAAAATATATGTTCCCTCAAAGAATTGACCATAAATACCCAAGCAACATTCCTTGTAACATCCCCAAAGTGGATGCAATCCACGTGTCAATTAACTGGTGAATGGTTACACATAATATGGCATATATACACAATGGAATACTATTTAGTCATTAAAAGGGAGCAAACTATTAAGTCATGCTGCAATATGCATGAATCTCAAAAACATTATGCTAAGTAAAAGAAGCCAGATGCGAAATACTTCATAGTGTATGATTCTATTTATATGAAATGTCCAGGAAACGCAAATACACTTAGCCCTTCATATCTGTGGGTTCCACACTCATGGATTCAACCAACCTCTGACTGAAAATACTGAAAAAATGAAAAATAACAATACAACAAGAAAAATAATGCAAATAAAAAGCAATACAGTATGACAATTATTTACATAACATTTACTTTGTATTAGGTATTATAAATAATCTAGAGATGATTTAAAGTCTATTGAGTATATGTGTAGGTTATATGGAAATACTACCCCATTTTATAGAAGAGACTTGATTTTGGTATCAAACGATGTTCTGGAACCAATCCCCCAGAATACCAAGGAACAACTATATATAGAAACAGAAAGTTGGAGGTTGCCCAGGGTCTGGCATACAAATGGAGACTGACTAAACGTGGGCATGAAAAAAATTTTGGGAATAATGAAAGTCTTCTAAAACTAGATTGTGATGATGGCTGCAAAACTCTGTACAATACTAATAATGAATTGAAATGAATATTTTACACAAGTGAATTTTAATATATATGTTATACCTCATTAAAACTGCCAAAACTAAATAGTGCTGCTAAGCTTATATAAGCAGCTTTTAGGTCTAAATCGCAATATTACCCCTTCAGAAAGGTCTTACCTGGATACCTTCTCCAAAATATCCTTTTCATAGTTTTGTTATTATAATCTGTTTATTTTCAATTTCACCATTTACCACAAGCTGTGACTATCTTATTTATGTATTGACATACTTGTTTACTGCCTTTCTCTTCAATCAGAATGTAGGCCCCATGAGAGTTGTTACTTTGTTTCTCTTATTTACTACTTTATTCCCACAATTTTGCACAGTGCCTGGCACAAAGACATGTTTAACAGCCATCTGTCAAAGGTATAAACAAACAGATTAATGGATGACTAGACAAATAGCTAAATAAATAGATGAGCCATATTTGCTAAGCAAATTAGTTTTGTGTATCTTTAGGAGACACAGAATATAATCTTTCATTTTAAGAGTGGAATCAAACTTGCAACAGAAGGAAAATGGTATTTCCTCATGATCAAGAGAGTGGAATTCCTTCCCCAGATCAGGCACCTGAGACTTTTATTCCCAAAGAGGACACGATGCCAGCACTGAGCACAGCCAACATCTACCTCTCTTTTACTTTAACCATCCCATTAACAAAGTTGTTTTCTCTGGAGTCTAGATCCAATTAAGAGCAAGGGCGGCAGAGAGGAGAACATTGAGGAAAGCAATGTTAAAGACGTTTGCACACATTCCTCTGGGGGATACAGAAAGCTTTATTGGCATTCCCACCCCTCCTCCTCTTTTGCCCGTCCATCCCCCACCTCCTAAACTCTTTTACAGAAGGCATCAGGACAAAGAAGCACCCAGCATTCAGCTCAGGAACAGAAAATAAATACACTGGGAATACTCCATGGTCCCTGGCTGAATACAAAGCAGTGATTCAGCAGAGAAGCTGCAACCTCAATGGGAACAGAGAGCGAGTACTGAACGTAGCACCAGAAACACGAGAGAAAGAGAGAGACTGAGAGAGAACATCTTAATGTTCTCACTGTGTTTTCCTCCTGTGATGTCTCCTGTAACAGTTTAAACGCAGTAGTAAGTGAGAAGAAAAAAGAAGAGGAAATAGATTCATAAATAATAGTGCACAAAGGGAAGAAGAACACAGCAAGATCAAAAAGAAAGTATCAGTATTTTTTTTAAAAATTAAGACAAGAATGAACCAGAGTCTAAAACAGGTGATGAAAACAAATGATTAAAAAGGGAATAGAGAGGGGAAAAACAAGCAATGTACTTTATTGGTTAGTTCAGAATGAGTAGGGGAGTGTGTGTCATTCGTGTCCTGTGGCCCTTTGGCTTCAATTATCTTGTTAAAAAGTCTGAGCTTTATTTCCAGTATGTGTAGTGGGAATAATGTGCATGTCCTCCTTTCTTCCTTTCCTCGGGTCTGGTGAGGACTAATTAGGCAATGTATGTGACATGTCTTTAGAAGTTTAGAGGGCTAGATAAACAGAATGCTTTTTTGAAGTGGTTGTACATTGTTGGTGCTGAATAAACATTAAATCACATTCAAGTTTTGAGGCTGAGCAAGAGAGAGCAGTTTATAGTTCATTGGGGAAAGATTTAAATTTCATTCCAGCATTTCTAAGCTAGTGACAAAACACAAACAATTTTCCATAGTCCTACCTTCTCCAAGGGGCAATTATTGATAGAAAAAAAAAATCAGAGGAAGCTCTTACTAATGAAGGGTGAACATTTTATAATCAATTGAGGGTCACAGGACAACACAGAATATGGCAGTATGGGGAGAGAAAGTAATATCCAGATAGATATGAGGAAGAAATTAAAAAGAATATTTCTAGGTCTTATATAGAGACTTAGAGACTTAGTCTTACACAGAAGAGAGGTGAATTAAATACCACATTACTTACTCAATAAATTCTACAGAACCTAGTAAGTGAAATGCAGTATTGAGAGTCTTGGAATGCCAGGCTTTCCATTTTTTTTCTGATCGATGGAGCTCTGTATGCAGCAAATAAGGCTGGGTGCCAGGTTTAGACTCTACATATTAGGAAAACTTTGGGGAGTGTGCCATTTTATTATAATTTCATTTCTTCTGTATGCAGACTTCCATTTTTCTTTCCTTTCAACTAGATTAAATACTGTAAATCACAGCTTTACTGATAGGAAAGGAGGTGTCTCCATTACTCCTAAAAATGCCATCTCTAAGAGGCCAACTTCACTAGAAGTTGAAGAAGGAAAAAAAAAAAAAGAGAGAGAGAGAGAGAGAGAGAGGGGAGTTTGCCAAGTCAAATAAATTGTCTACCATGCAGGGGCTGGGCATTTAGATCTTATGGTGCCTCTAGATGTCTAAATCATAAAACATTTGTTAAGTCATCAACTCAGGAAATGCAATTATCACCCAAAATTAGCAAGAAAGTAATTTTAAAAGAATTGCTCACCTATAACCAACAACATAGTGAGGTTATATGCTCACCTTAGATATTTTCATTGACCCTTCATGTTTCACCATCCCTTATTTACTTATGACGAGGGAAAAATAGATCCTGTAGTGTCAACCTTTACCTTTGGCCATGTAACCATAGAATGAGGCATAGCAGCAAATATACTTCATTCTGTACATACCATTAAAAGAAATTATTGAGTCCTGCTACCCGTTCAACCCTGGCCCAGGCAATATGTGGAACATGGAAGGTAAGGCTTAGTGGAAATAGTACTGTTGTAAATATGGCTCTGCTAACAAGTAGTTGTTTGACCAGAGAAAAGTCATTTTCTTCTTGGAGTTTTATCTCTTCTTCTTTAAAATGCAGAGAATGTGATATACTTAGGTGAGTATGTCAATAAAAATATTGATTGAAATGTTACTGAGATCAAGTTCCTCCTGTAATCTCTAACCGTCTATGATTTAGGGAGCTTACAATCTGGGTGAAGATACAGAGCTAAAATGCAGAAAACTATCAGCAAACATAAGCACAAAATTGATACTGCCTATAAGTCCATAAATAATAAATAAATTATTTAATTAGAGGGGAAAACAACAAAGATGAAAAAATTAATGTTTTTTAGAGGAGGATGGGCTTAAAATGAGTAAAATTTAGGTAAACAGAAGAGAAAAAACCCATATATCCTAAAGGATAAAAAAATTAATACACACTAAAAGAAAGATGGACATGATATATCAGGAAACATTTCTAACAAAAAGAGAGGGTGAGTATGAGAGAGATACTTTAAGACCTGATGGTGCCTTCAAATTGAGGCTGATGCAACAAAAACTGGAGGCCCATTTTAGTTTACTGCGCAAAAACAGAAAAGAAAAAGATGAAAAGATATGTTTAAAGAAGAACATAGGCCGGGCGCGGTGGCTCAAGCCTGTAATCCCAGCACTTTGGGAGGCCGAGGCGGGTGGATCACGAGGTCAGGAGATCGAGACCATCCTGGCTAACATGGTGAAACCCCGTCTCTACTAAAAATACAAAAAACTAGCCGAGGTTGTAGTGAGTGGAGATCGTGCCACTGCACTCCAGGCTAGGGAGCAGAGCGCCGTCTCAAAAAAAAAAAAAAAAAAAAAAAAAAAAAGAACATAAACAGTAGTGAAAATCTAAAAGGCTAGACTATAAACTCCATCTCATCCACTGCTCATCACCAGTACTCAACTAAGTGCCTAGCAAAAAGTAAGAACTCAACACATGAGGCCAGGTGCTGTGGCTCACACCTGTAATTCCAACACTTTGGGAGACCGAGGTGGGTGGATCACCTGAGGTCAGGAGTTTAGGACCAGTCTGACCAACTTGGTGAAACCTTGTCTCTACTAAAAAGAAAAAAATTAACCAGGCGTGGTGGCGGGCACCTGTAATCCCAGCTACTCGGGAGGCTGAGACAGGAGAATCACTTGAACCCAGGAGGTGGAGGTTGCAGGGAGCTGAGATCACGCCACTACACTTCAGCCTGGGCAACAAAGAGTGAAACTCCGTCTAAAAAAAAAAAAAAAGAACTCAATACATGAAAAACATGAAAAGACTGAGGTTGGTAATACACTCATGCACTAAGGATTTGGAATAGAATGATAGCAGTGGGAATAAAAAAGCACCATTACTTAGAGACAGCTCATTAAATTTACCAAGTGTAAAGAAAAATAAAGGCAAAATAATTAATAATAAAACCCTAACAGCATTGCAGCACAATCGGGAAACCAAATCTGAAATGTGAATACAACATCTGTGGCTGTCTGTATCTTCTCTCTTTGTTCTGAACCCCGGGGCCATCATCTTACCATATTTCCTAACTCTGTAACAACATGGTGCTATCAACAGCATAGTAAGGTTATATGTAATGGTAAAGAATTATAAACCAAAGTAGACTATAGTATGGGGGAGTGTAATTATTATTATTAATACTAATCTGCCTCGAGGTTAAAAAAAAAAAAAAAAAGTATGCCAAGAAACTTGAAAACAAAAATCTCCTGGGGTTTCTCTGGTAGCATACAGCCTAAGATTGATTTACTCTGTTGTTGTGTCCTCACTTCCTTATTGAAATGCTTGTATTTCTATTCATTCTTTCTCTACCTTCATTCATTCATTCATTCATTCATTTCAGTGCCATTGCAACCGTTAACACTCAGCTCTTTCATTAAACATGTCCATAGAAACACTTCAGCTCACAGCACTTTTTGAATAGCCATCAGAGCTACAATTAGAAACAAACTGTTTTTATTGTTACTTAATTTTTTAAGCGCCTTGAGGGACTAGAACATGTATGGATCCAGATTTTTGTGAGGCCTGGAATTTTACAGTTTGAAGTTTTTCTTTTAAAAAAATAAATACAAAATTATAAATTAAAAATAGGAGCTATTTAGAGGTAAACCCTCATAATGGCCCACGCAAGTAAGGAACTCCAAAGCTAAGCTTCCCTATAAATCTACTTCTGTTGAACATTTATTTAATCCTCACAGAATTTCCAGCAGAGGGCTATGCATACTAACTAACCATGTTACACTCTCTCGGCAATTTCATCAAACTCACAGTTTAAACTCTACCCTAATAGGAAAACAGTTGATGTTCCCAGGTAACTCAGAGCTTTTTCTTAATCAGGTCCTCAGAGTCACTTGTCAATGGGCTCTACCTGAATACTTGATCATCTTTCAAACTCAATTTAGTCAATGAAATAATCTCATTTTGAAAATCTACTATTTCATTCCATGTGTCTTTTTGTATTTGTTCCCCATCTTTGCCATGTAGGTATTTTCATTTATACTCTCCCTTATTTACTTAGGACTGTCTGTCTCTCTACCCTCCTGCCAACCTTCTCATGCCAATTTCCTACCTGTATTTAAACTGGACATATCATTACCTGGTCTAGAATTATCTGCAAATTTTTTTATTAAGATCTTTTTTTTGGGAGTCTGAGGAGGGCAGATCATGAGGTCAAGAGATCGAGACCACTTGGCCAACACGGTCAAACCTCGTCTCTACTAAAAACACAAAAATTAGCTGGGCGTAGTGGTAAGTGCCTGTAGTCCCAGCTACTCGGGAGGCTGAAGCAGGAGAATTGCTTGAACCTGGGAGGCGGCAGTTACAGTAAGCTGAGATCGCGCCACTGCACTCCAGCCTGGTGATGGATCTTTTGTCATCAAATTAATTTTCTTAACTGTTTATAACTAAGGAAATGTCCACTTTTTAAGAAACCTATCATGTATTTGGAAAAAAATGCATTTTTTCATTATAAAAGAGACTACACAGACTCAAAAAAGAGTAATTCATTTATGTTTGAGGTATGTAATGTCTACATATAATACTTAGAGAGTATTTGGAAGTTTGGAACCTTTGTACCAATCCTGGAGCTCCCCAGGAGCCTATGGTTTGGGAACTGACTGTTTAAAGCTTTTCTCTTGGTACTAAAATTGAGTGAAACTGTACTTTATTTTCAAGAAACGAACTCTGACATATTTAGGACTTTATTAGATAATTCTTAGGATCCCTTGCCATTACCTTTAAGAAGCCCCATTTTTATTTTAATATCCATAGATTTTTTCCACTGGGAATTTGTAACATTCTTGGGAATATCTTCAGCTTTACACACAGATAACTAACTTTGGGATGGGGGTATTAGTGTTTTACTGAAATCCTGATACCTGATCCTTCCCTAATCTGTTGGTTCCTAAACTCTCTCTATCTTTTCACTTTTTGTAAGTCCTCAGTTTTCTTTGTTTGGGCTTTCTGAGCTATTTCAAAACTGTTACCCAAAATGCTATATTATATATTTAACAGTTGCCTGGCTCCACAGACAAAGCTGTGCATAAATGCTTCTTTCACTGTAAATACTGCTAAGGCAATGATGAGGTAATTAGCTAAGTACATGTCAGCTCTACAGGAAAGAGACTGGTTTCATACTCTGATAATTGCTGTTTATAAGTTTTTACAGTTGCACTTTTAGGTAAATTAAAGTCACTTTACAAAAAGAGATAAAATAATGAACCATGCATACAAATACTAACAAGGCAAAATACTGGTGTTGGTGAAAGAAATTGGGTTCAGCAAGAGGTGGAGATATATTCAGTAAAATAATTGACGGATGACCTTCATTTGATGGTTGACCTCATATTTTGTGGAAGAAAAGGATTTTTTTAAAGTATAAGAACAGAAAGCCAGAAATGCAAATTATTTTGCTTCATTATTGCTGATGAGTGCACTTGATATGAAAAATAAAGAAGTGACACAAACAAAGCATTCCTCAATTTAGAAATAACGGATTTACTTATAGGCAAACGATGTCTACATACGACCACTGCCACCACATTCTACTGGAGATCATCTTTGATGATACTGTGGGAATCAGTAGAGAGAAGGATTACATCAAATATCTAGAGAGACGGCTGTGTGCTGGCAGGGTTCAGAGGGAGCCAAAATTGCAGAGGTTCAAGGTCTGGGATAACACAGGCCTTGGAGTAGGAAGAAAGCCAATATGAGGCATAGATTTGCAGATGACATCATGTTTTACTCTTTGGGGGAGTAAACAGTTCGAGTCATATTAATCAAGAGGTTGACAAAGGGTAAAGATTTCATGGTTAATATAAGAAACCCTGTTTTCATAATTTTCTAATTCAGATGGTAGCAAAATGTTCAGTTAGAGATGTGATATACAGTGGGAATTAAAACCATAGTGTAGACGTGAGGCAAAATTATATCAACATGTGTGGCAAAGCAATAGAGGGAATTAGAAGACGTAAGAGATGAGGTCAGCATTTGACCTGATTAATCTTATGCATTTCTATGAAGCTGACTGACGTTAAAAGTAACTTTCTGAGACCAGATTTGTCTTGATATTGCTCTACCTAGAAAGATGAAAGGCCTAAATAGATCTTTAATCTTAATGATATCCAGTCCCTCTCTCTTGACATGTTTGCAAATTCTCCAATGAGAAGAAAATAATAGAGGCATGAATATTAAAACACACTGAAAATTATTAGAGAACATATTTCTAAATGAAATTCTTCATAAACAAAGTAATAATAGAATTTCATAAAAAACGCCTCCAAAATAAACTAGAGAGGGAATTCAGAATATCCCCTAGTGATGAAATGTAAGTACTAGCAGAGACCTGAGAAATCACTCATTTCAATCTTCTACTCCATAAATATGTTTTTATTTTTGTTTTCATTTTAATAACATTTCCTAATAGAGGTCTGCTTAAATACTAAAATAGATGAAAATAGAGTTCCTTAAAAGGAAAGCCATTCCATTTGGCAGAAGAGAAACTGACATTTACAAAATAAATACACCTATATCCAAATATATGCCTAAATATAATTGTAGATACTTCTAATTCCTTCATATAATGATCTTCTTAGGTGAGAAGTTTAATATCATTATTATAATTTTCATTTTATAAATAAAGAACCAGAGGCCTAGTAGGGATAAATAATTTATCGATGTTTGCAGAGCTGGTAATTGATAGGGGGATACTTAGAGCTAGGTCTTCTGGCCCAGAAGCTGTGTTATTTCTACTATGCCATTTGAATGGTCATTTTTACGTCATTCAACTAGATTTGCTTATTTAATTATGTTCTATTTAAATTATAAACTACCATATTTTTATTTCTTTCTGTTATTCATCTTCCTTTTCTTCTTTTTTGAATGAGATTTGGTATAATCACGAATATACATAAACAACTTTTTTTTTAACATTAGCTAAAATTTTCTTCCCTATAGTTTTCATCCATATTTATCTTTTAATTCCATCAACAAATACCTCAGCTATCCCCTTATCTTTGTCTCATACACATGATGGAAAGTTTACTTCCTATGGTTTTATCCAAGTGTTGATCCTGGCCTGAGACAGAATGAGAGAGATCTCTACCACTATCAATCTGTATTTTTTTGGCATAAATGTTTGAGAAAAAAAATCTAGCTCATTTTTGACCCATAATATATTAACAAGTTTATTAGAAACCTGTGGAAGTACAGATACCCAAAGTAAATGGCATTTCCTTGATCCAACAGCCTGGAATTACATTTGCTCATTAAAAAAAAAAATCTATTTGCCATGCTATGGTTTGTTCCCAGAGAACACATGTTGGCTTCTAGTGATCACTGCTTTCTTTTCCAAATCTATTTAACACTACATTCTAGCACGTAGGCTTTTGGTGGGTAGAGTGATTTAATATGATTTTCCCTTGTAGTTATAATTAGGACAATATTTTATGTCACCGTTATGAAACTGTTTCTGTTTTCTACAGATTTTCTAATGTTAGTAATAGTATTTGTATAATTATGCTCTCCAGTTATTTTAGTGCCCTGGATATAAAGCATATCAGTCTTACAGCTGAACTTGTTTATATTATTCCAATCACATCTTCGTATGCCCTGAATTTTAAAAATTGCAAAGGGTATAATAGCATAATTTTGAGAATTTCACTTGGTAAACATTATTCTTCTCTTCCAGTGGACACTCCATCATCTTCATCAAGCATGCTCATTAACAAATCATTAGATCTCTTTGTGACTTTGAAAGAAAATAGAAATTTAGTATGGACTTGGAATCATAAATTCAAAGAATTAAATTATATTTTTAAAAAATGCAGTTATTTCTCCTCTAGCTAAGGCAGCATTAATTTTTGTCCTATAATAGCAAATAGAAAAAGAGTTAGATTTCTTTTCATTTTTTATGAACTATATGATTACCAAGATCTAATAGAAGCAAAAAACATTGTTTGACTCCCCTTACAATGTAATCTTAGCACCTTGCATGATTAATTAAAAATAAAACAGATTAATCAAAACAAATTAAGGTAGCTATTGTGTGATACCTCTTATATACTGTATCTGTTTACATGCTTGATACCTTTAAAACTTTGGTTTTCTGTATAATTGATGCATCAAATTAATTATGTTCCTATTAAAGTATGACATGACCCAAGTTCAAAGTAATATTCATGTCCATATTTTGTGTATGTAAATTTTACGTACATATAAAAAGCACATTTATGCTTTTACTTTTTAATATATAATTATAAACATATACAAAAATAAAAATAAAGTTAAGGTCTTGTACTCAAACACAGCTACACTATATAGATCAAGTATATTCATGATACAAATTTTTGTACTCTTATTTTTAGAAGAATTAGATTTTGAGTTCTGTTTTATGTTTATGCAAGAATTAAAGCATCAATGCAAACATATTTTTAAAATTTTCTCTATTATGACATTTATAATATAGGAGTTTTAAAAAAATTGTGCTTATCATCATTCTATTTATAACTTCTTGCATTTCTTCTTCTTGTGAATGCAGCTATATTCAAAAACATAAAGCCACTTCACAAGACCAGGTAGGAGTTGGAACAATGGAAGCTAATTTCCAACTTTACACAGTTAATGGTTTTTGCAAAACTAAAGGCTAAATTTTTTCATGCCCAATCTAGAGGTTTATCCAATCAAGTAATATCTTGTAGACTTTAAGCAGTTTATTGTTGTGGTGATGATCAGTGCATCATATTAGTGCCCAAAGAGATAGAACAGAGGTCAGAAAGAGAGACAAACAAAAAAATCCATTCTCCTGCTAAGTTAATGATTTAGCAATATAGAATGCTGATCTTTAGATATGCTTATACAATTACATCATGAACATGTAGAAGGTGACAGCGATCTTTAATTATCTCAAAACAAACACCAGCTGAAATTGGCAACCATATGTGGCTTGCGTCTCATAAAATGAACAGCCCTAATACACATATGCTAGAGTGAGGTGTGTGTGATGACACAAAACAATCAGAAGTCAGGAAACCAATTATGTTTCCCAGTCAGTGTTTTCACATGTAGATACTTACTATGCGTGACTTAGTGTTAGGCTGCATCACTTTCTTTTTTTAAATATTTTGTTTCTAGTATGATAGGGTGGCAAATAGTACCATAACTAAAGTACAACTTTAGAAAGGATAGAATTAATTTTAGGCAAATTATAGAGATTCAATATAGAAATGCATCATTAGACAATTACAATAAAATAAACAGTAATGCATTATTTTATGGAAAGCTAGGTTGCATGTTTCCTCAGGGTTATTCATTTCCCTCCAATCTCACATAAATAATACCCTTGTGCATGAGGGAAAGATATACAGAAGGAAATTTGGGATTATTACAAATTCCACTGAACATTCCAGTTTTAATTTTTCCAGGAATGCATAATGAGCTTGAAGATGCAATGCCCAGGTAAACATCACTATCAGTGTTAATAACCACTTTTAGTCAAATAAATGTAAGTGATATGCACATTGCCTCATTTCAAAAGAAACTAGAATGGATCGATGGAGATGAATATACCTGTTGCGCACAATCCCGCTATTTAAGTAATTCCCAAATCCCCTATTTAATTCCTGAAAATTCAGTCACCTGTAGAGGGAGAAAGTCATCTAGCACTCCAGGAAGGTAGATTCCTTCTTCTCAGAGCTACCCAGGATACTGACCTCTTCACAGATATCTCACTTCAGGGCCATTGAGTGAATCCTTGTTCTGTCAGAAACTACTATTTTCCTAAGAAAAGGGTGTGCTTTATCTAGGTCCCTATGTCTGTAACACTGAAACTTTGGGATCCTTCCCAAAATACCCCCATTTGCCCTACTCATTTTCTAAAAAACAATTCCTGAAAAGAATAACCGCAATGGGAAATTTTGAAGGTATTTCTAACCAAAACTTTTTACCCTACCAATAATCAGAGAACTATCTATCTCTGATTTTACGACTAGACTCTCTTCAAACCCACATCCACAATTACTCCAGTGGTGGCTGACTTCACCAAAATATCTTCCTTCAGTCTGATATTCTTCTAATGTGCTTCCTCTTTTATAAATCAACTTTAGTCAGCTTGATTTATAGCACAACCATCTTTATCTGTTCAATTCAGTAGGCAAATATTTATTCGAGCATTCACGGGTACTGAGCTAAATTCTGGGATGAAAAGGTAAAGTAAATGAGATGCCTATATTTGAGGCAAGACACAAGTAAACAAGATGTTTTTAAGACATGTAGTAAATGCAAAGTTTAAAGGATTCAAGGAGGCTAGCAGTGATAATAAACAGGATACTTAGCTTAGCTTGGGAGAATAAAGGAGGATTTCCTGAACGAGACAGCACCAGAACTGAGTCTTACGTCTTGAAGGAGGAGCAAAGAGGTAACCTAGTAAAGATGTTTGGAGGACTGAGGGTTAGAAGGAGGAGGAGGAGTCTCACTCTGTTGCTAGGCTGGAGTGCAGTGGCGCGATCTCGGCTCACTGCAACCTCTGCCTCCCAGGTTCAAGCAATTCTCCTGCTTCAGCCTCCTGAGTAGATGGGACTACAGGCACGTGCCACCACACCCAGCTAATTTTTGTATTTTTAGTAGAGACGGGGTTTCACCACATTGGCCAGGATGGTCTCGATCTCTTAACCTCGTGATCCATCAGCCTCGGCCTCCCAAAATGCTGGAATTACAGGTGTGAGCCACTGCGCCCTGCCGGGGCTTTGACTTTATGGTGGATGTTCTTGGAAGGATCGAGTGACACATTTAGACTAATACTGGAAAACCACAGGTCTTGCATAGGCCATCTCCGGTCCTTCATTCTGCCAATTTCATGAAGTCTAGAAGTTCTAAGTAGACTGAAGATGTGATCTGGTAAACTTAAATAAGGCAGGAAGAAGCACTAGTTCAGTTCTTACTTAATGTCAGACCTTTGTCTCCATCTTCTCCCCACAGAGCTAGACCGGGTTTTATGATCTGAGATTATACAGTAAGAGTTTGAAAAGATGGAGCTCCACGCTTCAAGATTAACCTTCAAGTCATCCCTGGGTTACTATAGCTTTGATATAGAGCTTCAGCTCTAAAAACTGGGTCCCTCTCTTTTACGCCTAAACCAAGTTACCTATCTTGGTAATGTGCTCAGGTCTAAGTCCCTAATTCCTGAGGACTCAAGTTCAAATCAGCTCTTGTCCCAAGGACTCTGTTCCTTTCCTGAACTCCTGGGGCTTGTAACTGAGTCTTCACCACCAGTTGACAACCTCCGTGTCACCCCTGCCTGCCTCCCTGTGGGACTAACTAGGGGGTGCTGGCCTGTTGTTTCTCCTTATTGTGCTTTGTCCTTCTCTTGATAAGACCTTGTTGGATGTCTCTGGCCCCACCTCTCACTGCTCAGAAAACCTCAAGACATCTTGTCCTGCGTGCCACACCAGAAACCACTAGACACCTGCAAGAGGGTTTTTTGCACACTACCTCACTACTCAGGAGCCAGAGCTGGATCTATACTCAGTTCCTCTCAACTGGCCACCATCAGCTTCATTGTTAGCCCAAGGCAAATTTTGTATCTACTGGGGGAAAAAAAGTTCTGCCTTCCTCAAAGGATTTTAAATAATAAATCTACAGGGAGTATAATGAGTCGAGAACCTCTTGAGGATGTTCAAAGAATATCTACAGCCATCCTAATCAGGCAGAAGTTCATAAATAACAATAAGAAGGCAGCAGGTTTAGAAATTCGGTTGTAGTAACTGAGAGAAAGGGTCAAATTCAGATGAGAAGACTGAGTAACAGGCAGAGGTACCAGAAACAAGAAAAAAGGAATTTTCTTAAAAGGGGGCCGGGGTTTTGAGAACCAAGGGATCCTTGTAGAGTGAAATGTGAAAACAGCTTTAGGAATGATCTTCGACAAAGCAAATAAAAACATAAAGTGGGGAAAGGACACCCTTTTCAAAAAATGGTGCTGGGATAATCAGCTAGCCACATGTAGGCAAATGAAACTGGATCTTCATCTCTCAACTTATACAAAAATCAACACAAGATGGATTAAGGACTTAAACCTAAGACCTGAAACTACAAAAATTCTAGAGGATAACACTGGAAAAACCTTTCTAGACATTGGCTTAGGCAAGGATTTTATGACCCAAAACCCAAAAGCAATTGCAATAAAAACAAAGATAAATAGCTGGGACCTAATTAAACCACAGAGGTTTTGCACAGCAAAAGGAACAGTCAGCAGAGTAAACAGACAACCCACAGACTGAGAGAAAATCTTCACAATCCATACATCTGACAAAGGACTAATATCCAGAATCTACAATCACCTCAAACAAATCATTAAGAAAAAATCCCATCAAAAAGTGGGCTAAGGACACAAATAGACAATTCTCAAAAGAAGATATACAAATGGCCAACAAACATATGAAAGAATGCTCAACATCACTAATGAAAATCAAACTACAATGTGATACCACCTTACTCCTCCAAGAATGGCCATAATCAAAGAATCAAAACACAATAGATGCTGGCGTGGATGCGGTGATCAGAGAACACTTCTACACTGCTGGTGGGAATGTTAACTAGTACAGCCACTATGGAAAACAGTGTGGAGATTCCTTAAAGAACTAAAAGTAGAACTACCATTTGATCCAGCAATCCCATCACTGGATATCTACCCAGAGGAAAAGAAGTCATTATTCGAAAAAGATACTTGCACACGCATGTTTATAGCAGCACAATTCACAACTGCAAAATCTGTGAAGCCAATCCAAATGCCCATCAATCAACAAGTGGGTAAAGTGATAAAGTGTGGAATCTATCTATCTATCTATCTATCTATCTATCTATCTATCTATCTATCTATCTATCTATCTATCTATCCATCTATCCATCCATCTATAAAAAACTCAGCCATAAAAAGGAATGAATTAACAGCATTTGCAATGACCTGGATGACATTGGAGACTATTATTCTAAATGAAGTAACTCAGGAATGTAAAACCGAACATCATATGTTTTCACTGATATGTGGCAGCTAAGCTATGAGGACACAAAGGCATAAGAATGATACAATAGACTTTGGGGACTTGGGGGAAGAGTGGAAGCGGGGCGAGGAATAAAAGACAACAAATACGGCGCACTGTATGCTGCTCGGGTGATGGGTGCGCTAGGATCTCACAAATTACCACTAAAGAACTTACTCATGCAACCAAATATCACCTGTATTCCAATAATTTATAGAAAAAAATAATAAAAACCAATAAGCTGGCAGCTTCAAGTGGAGGAAGGAAAACTCATGCGGTATAGACAGATGGTAGACATGTGAAAGATGGGACATTTCCTTGAAACAAATCCTCCTTGACCAACACTAACTGGATGATCCTCCACAGGTAAATGCAGATTTGATTTACAGGGAGGAGAGAGAGGGAAAAGGGGAGAGGAAGGAGAGAGGAGAAGGGAGGAGAGAAGGGAAGAGGGACGAGTTGGAGGGAGGAGGAGGGGAGAGAAGGGAAGGGGAGAGGAGAGAAGAAGAGAGGGAGGAAGAGGAGAGAAAGACATTTTTAAGCATACATTTATGTATAATAAAAATGGCATTTCATCAGATAAAATGAAAACCAAAAAGGTAATCTCAAGTGGTACTGTGAAATGAAAATTAAAATACATGAGTTCTAATTCTCAATTGATCACTCAAGTTTCTGGACAATGAACTAAATTTTTCTCTTCTCAGTTACATCACTTTAAAATGAGATGGTGGACTGCCTAATCTCCAAGGCCTTTCCTATTCTATATTTCTATGAAGTTTCCCTACAGTAATTAACAAAATCCGAAGTAAAGGGTTTATTATGTAAAGGTTAATCACACATTAACTGGAGGTTAAGTTTTAATTACAGGTAACTACAAAACAAAACAAAACAACCACACCAAAAAAAGTCTACTTGCCCTGGACTCCTGATAAGAAACTCAACTATATCATAAGATACTCGTGACTTTAAAGGAATTGAAACAAAATAATGAAAACATTGTAGTGAAACTGGCCTGTGTGTAGCATAGAAATAATAATAAAAGGCTTGTTTTCTTACATGTTTAAAATTTTCTAAAAGTTATATCCTGCTGTAAATATATGACTATAGTCTTAAGAGCTTATAGTTTATACCATTACATAGTTTATAAAATACTTTGATACATATATCATTTGATCATAAAAATAGCTTGTGTAGTAGGCAAAAATAGTTGTCAGTTATCTTTATTTAATAGATTAGAGTCTTTCATGCTATTTAGAGGTTGGTCTTCTGACTACTTCTTGACCATTTTGAATTTATTATATCCTTTATGAAAACTTTTTTATCTATGACACAAGTTTGTCTATAAGTTTTAACAAAAGAGAAATCAATATATAAAATTGAGATGAATTATACAAATACAATTATTTAGCAAATCACATATTCATGTATATAAGTGCACAGAATTTACCATGCTTGAATATGTTAGCACAGAAGCCATTTTCCTTGTCTAAATATTGTCTCTTTTCTCCCTTAGTGATAGCATTAGAAGCAACAAAAAAAACAACTTAGAACAGTTCTGTATCTTGTGTAACCCAAATGAGACAGCACAGAAGAAGCAGCTTTATGTTATTTCTATAGAAATTATGTAAATCTGATTCATATTAAAGAAAGTCACCCCATTTTCCATGGCCTCATAATGATGAAATTGTGTAACAAACAAATGGGTTTATGGTGGTCTATTTCCTCTCTCTTGTTTGAATTTTTTCACCTTTAGCTACTGACATATTTCTCAAATGGTACAACGTGACTTCAGTTTTTTTCACTGATATCTATTTAGTGCCGCCATGAAAATGATTTGTAAAAGAGATTCCTTATCCAGTGAGGCACTGGTTTTTACCTCTATGTACATAGCAGAATCATTAAAAAACAAAAGAACAACAACCTGTGCCCAGTCCCTTCCCCAAACAAACCACATCAGAAATTTCTGAGAGGAGAGGATCTGTGGCATCAGTATTTTTTAAAAGTTCCGCAGTTGACAGTACTGTAGTCCCATGGCTGTGAACTATCTAATGCAGTGCTTCTCCAACATCAGTATGCTGGCGAATCGCTAGTCTTTTGAAAATGTGGAATTTGATTTAGTCCCCCTCCAGCACAGGTCCTGAGATTTTGTTTTTGTAACAGGCAACTATGTGACACTTAAGATGCCCATCCGTGGATCACACTTGTAGTATCCTGTAGTATCCGCATCAGCTGAGAACTTGTGAGAAATGCAAATTCTCAGACTTACCAGGGACCTACAGACTCAAAAACTGTAGCGATGGAGGTCAAGCAATCTGCTATAGCAAGCCCTCCACATACTTTACATACACACTGAAATTTGAGACACACTGGCCTAAAAAAAAAAGAAAACAAAAAAGAATTCCCTGAAGTCTAAATAACTGGCTGTATGTGGTTGAAAAGCCATTGATTGTTTACATTTGTGTAGCACTTTACAGTTCAGCAAACTTCTATCTTACCTCCTGTGAGCATCTTAAAACAACCCCGTAGGGTAACTAAAATAGATAGTTTCAGCATTTTTATTTATTTATTTATTTTTGAGTTGGAGTCTCGCTTTGTCACCAGGCTGGAATGCAGTGGCACCATCTTGGCTCACTGCAACCTCTGCCCCACGGGTTCAAGCGATTCTCCTTCCTCAGTCTCCCAAGCAGCTGGGACTGAGGGTGCACACCACCATGCCCACCTAATTTTTGTATTTTTAGTAGAGATGGGTTTTCACCATGTTGGCCAGGATGGTCTCAATCTCTTGACCTTGTGATTCCCTGGTCTGAGCCTCCCTAAGTGCTGGGATTACAGGCGTGAGCCACCGTACCCAGCCGATAGTTTTAGCGTTTTGTAAATCAAACTGAAGCTCAAAGTATTCAAGAGACTTTAAGCGCTTAAAGTTATAGCATGCGAGTATAGATCCAAATTCAGAGCCCAGATCTTCTGAGTCGTACAAACTAACAGGCAGGACATTAGAGAAAAACAGGGCCAATGGCTATAAGCTCTAAATTATGCCCTGGAGGAGGGATATCTCTGAGGCTCAGATGATGACAGGGAGAGGGACAAGGATATTCAGGCAACCTCCTATCAGGTGAGTCACAGCCGTTTGTATTTGGCATTCTCAGAGACCACAGTAAAATGCACTAATCCTTTTTGGCCTGAGTTTGCTGTTATGTGGAATCAGCTTTGAGAAACACAAACATTTAACCCTCACCAGTGACTTAGTGGATGAGTTAGTCACCTTTGGTTCTTTCCACAGTTCTACAGATATGTCATTCTAAGTCAAACCACATAAAATAAAAATCTCTTGTGTATTGCATGTGTGTACAGACACACTTATATGTCCCATACTTACAGAAAAACAAATGGCCACAATTTGCCATTTTCTTACAAGATTAGCCCACTGTGTTTCTCAGGCCATAAATGACAACAAATGATAAAGTTCACAGGTACATAAATATTCTTTAACAAAATGTATATAATATGCCATATTCCTAGATGATATATAGTATGCTATACTCCATTATAAGTATATTTGAAAAAGGATTTATCGGCAATGCATGATCCTTAAAGTATCAGGGCTAACCATCAAATTTTGATTACATTTAGTGATTTAACTACAGAAAAAGAAAACTTCATGATGGTCACAAACTTACCCAGTAGGCCCATGCCCACAGTTTGTTTCAAATAGTGAATTGTAAGTCATAGAAAATCACGTATCAAGAATTTGAGTGTTGACACTTTATTAGTGAATATTGGCATTCCAGATGACTTACAGAAGATAAACAGAAATTTGAACAAGATCTTCACATTTTACTATCAAATAATCACATCTTCTTTTGTTGTTTCTTCTTTTCCCCCCTTGGTGTAGAAACAAACAGGGAATTAAAGACCCCAAATTTGAAAAAAACTGAACATTAGCTATTCTACATTTAGATACTTAGTTTCCTTGGGAATCTTTAATACTTGCTAGGTATGCTGACATTTAACTGGGAACAATGTTATTAACATTAAAAGTATTATAATATCCTGTAAACATCAAATAGGGTCAGAATTACGAAGTAAATAAAATTTTATTACCTTGAATTTAGAATATTTAAAATCACAAGTGTGAAGTCCCTGTATTTTATCACATGTCCACTTGTTTTATATCCTGATACACATGTGTATGTGTGTCTTACAAAGTTGCCTTATGAATAGATATGTGACAATATAATGTATTATGAAACTAGCATGATCCTTTGTGGTCAAATATTTTATTATTATCTTTTCAGAAATCTTCCACTCACATTGAAAATACGGTCAGTAGGACTACTAAAAATGAAATTTTAAAGGTTGGTTTGAAATACCCTCTATTTTCACTATATTTTGACTTGTAAGAGAACTATTAATACATAGTCTCAACCTGCCAATATTAAGCAGGAGGTGAATCTCTATGGGTATGACAGTAGAGAGGGAAGAAACAGTGTTAGAAACTTATCCAGTAATTGAACTCTTACTCCTGTGGGAGCTGGTAATGAGGCAGGTAGACTGTTTAGTAAAGCACCTGAGGCAGCTTCATGACTCAAGTCCTGTGGATAAGCATGTCTCATTCTTTCCTGTGCACACAAATATAAATGCAGATTCTGGTTATTCTATTTAGGGAGGACCTCCAAGGCTGCTGTGCTGCTGCCACTACTTTATGAATCACACTTTGATTCTTTGTCCCTGGGATAGAAGAAGTTAGTATTGTGGTTATCTTTAGTTCTGTATATAATTTCTCATACAGATCTGTAATCTCCTCTAGAAAATAATTGAGTTAGGTATATATACAGGAGGCTATCTCTCTTTCCCTCCAGTTTTGTCACCATAATTATATCGTTTTTATTATTTTCAAAATGATAGAAATTGCAGGCCAAGACCTGAAGACTAGTGTGCACTCTCCTATCTGATGCATAATTACACTAAAGATCATAATTATATAAAAATGAGCATCAATCTCCAAAAGAAACTCTTGTTTCACAGAAAACTTTAAGTCAGTGAAGGTAAGTGTTTTGGGGACAGACAGCTGAACTCCTGTCACTGGATCACCAGAATTACAAACCTCCCTTGTCTCCTGTTGCCGTCTCAGATTATTCAGGGCCACAGACTCACTAAGAGAATTATTTTTTTTCTCCTAGCCATTTCACTTTCTCAGTGCCAAACATCTACTGTGGCTTCCAATGAATCGAGGTCTCCTTCCTTTCCTTCCTTGAAAGCTCATGCACCCAGTAAAA
This sequence comes from Mandrillus leucophaeus, assembly GCF_000951045.1. NCBI lineage: Eukaryota > Metazoa > Chordata > Mammalia > Primates > Cercopithecidae > Mandrillus > Mandrillus leucophaeus. Next base: position 4,216,979 of record NW_012103166.1, on the reverse strand, counting down.
TGTCACAAATAAAGTGAAAACACGCCTTTCCCTGTCTGGCCTTATAAACAGAAAGCAAGAGCACCATTCTTCACCAGGAAACTGACCCACAAAGCTTACTGGATTTAAAGAGATTGAGAAGAAGGTCAGCTAAGAAAACAAAGGGAATTCTCTCCATAGTTAATTCGGATGAAGCTCCACCAACCCCAAAATAAACCCTTGTCCAAGGCAAGGAAACAAAAAAGAGGGCATGTAAGGTGAGGTCTGGAAAAGAAATGGTGTTTCACAGGCGACTTATTTGCATGCTCTGTTTGTCTATCGTTTCTCTCCCAGAGAATAAGTGGCTCTGTGTTTATTTTTTCTCTCATAGTCCCTATTTCCACACTGTAATGTCTGCTAAAGTGTAACATTTAAAACTCTGTTTCTATTGCACCATAGACATACAAAAGCACATATGTATCATCCATAGATATGTATACAGTGAGATTGCCTCTGTACAAAAGTATAAGAATATTTTTATTCTTCTGAATTAACATTTCTATACTTACCTAACTCTTAGACAACTATAGTTTAAGGTATAGGAGATGCTAACTTAGAAAGACCTTACAAAGCTCAAGGACACTGAAATAAAAAACGTATACATTCAAGTTATTCATTTTTCTCATATTCAATTTTGTAACCAGTGAACAAAATTTCTAGGGATAGCATATATTTATATAGAGTGCTTCACCATTAAAGGGTTAACGATGTTAGGGAGTATGAATGTTAGCAATTGAAATGGCATGCTTTTGTGTTTGCAAACACATTTTCTGCACCATGTCCGAATCCCTTTGCAAACAGATAAATTACTCTATAAATCTTACTACTCCATGTGGATAAATCACACATGCAGGTTTATAAGGCTGAAGAGCTAGAAGGGAAAATCTGCTTTGGATAGTAGGATCTTTGGGATTCATAATCACCAATGCTCAGGAAATGAAGAAAGGAGTGCTTACACATTAGCATTTTCTCACTTTTTACAATCTGGAGAAACACATACCCACACAACACACACACACGCAATGCACGGCACACAACGCACACTTTCCTCTCTAACAAGGCTAGAGCTCCCAAAGCAGGACACTGTGACAGCCAACCAAATTTATTTCTGAGAAAAAGAGAGAAAACTTTGCTGCTGTCGGCAGCTCTGCTAGAGAACTGCTCCCTGATGCCCCAGGGTTTATGCACTATCAGCTCCTTGCACACAGATTAGAGGTTTATTTTCTATCGTATACTGTGTTTTTATTGCCACAACAAGCAATATTAGCTAGATAGACAGACTGACACTGGGTCATTTTATTTGGAGGAAATGAGATTTTAAAAGATCTCCAAGGAGAGTGATTCTTTCTTTCTTTTTGTTAGCATCTGCCAGAAATTCAAGGAAAGCTAGAAAAAAGAACAAGGGGTAGGTACAGTTGGTAGAGAGGAGGAAGAGAGAAGAGAAGCACAAAAAATAACCTTGGAGCATTTTAGAAATAAAAATATGACTAGGTCTCACTTGAGTCTCTCTAGTTCCCAGTACCTGATAGGGGTCAAACTCCCAAGGACTTGGGACTCTTCCTTTCCAAATTTCAATCTCAAATTATTTTAGAGTTTGGCAGAACTGCACAGAAAAAACACTTTGAAGTCGATAATCAATTTGAAATCTCCATTGTATGCCAGGTTAATTCTTTCAACCTCTGTGTTTAACACTCCTACTCTAAATATCAGCAATTTGGCAAGTTCCTTTTCTTTCTGCTCTTCATATCTTGTGTTGATTTATATCCACATTCCAGAAAAGGCTCAGTAACCAACCAAAGTTCTAAGATTGATTTATTGCCCTCCATGTCAATTAGAAGATCTGTACAGAAAGTCTTCTATCAGAAACCCTCACACACAGCCTTGATATGTGTGTGTGTGTGTGTGTTGGCATGCACACACACACACACACACACACACACACACACACACGGGAGGAGCAAGGAGAATGCAGTACCGTGTACTACTCTCTGAGAGCCATAATCCAACAACCTTTCTTTCAGAATTAAGGAATCCCAACAAAACTCTCAAGTGCAATGCAACAGCAATAACAATAGCAAGAATACTGCCCAGAAGCCACTAATGTCATGGGTGAAGTTAGGCTTCCTTGGTAAGAGAAACAAGGTCCTAAGAACCGAACAACACTTAACCAACACCACTGCTGCTTGACAGGGACCAGAATTCCCTTGAATTTGGTTAGCTATAATGCCAACCAGTCAGTAAAACGGGGACACACACACATACACACACACACACACCACACACACACACCCCACAAACCTGCACCATTAGGAGCCGGAGTTCAAGGAGATCAGGCGCGCGCACACACACACACACACATACACACACACACACACATACACACACACATATACACACACACACACATACACACACACACACACACACGTAGACGCGCGCAGCAGAAAAGTTGCCCGAAAGCCCTACCTGAGGATGGCTGTGTCCCCCTGCCTCACGGTGATGTTGTCCGTGCCTCGGTTAAAATCCACGCTGCGAACAGGCAGTCCTGTGGGAAGAAGGCAGAGCAATCTCAGTAGGACCAGCGGCAACTGTTTCCGATCCGGCTGAACTCTCCCGACCATGGTGGCCACGCCGAGGTGCGGGTCCGCGGGGTGCTCTGGAGGGGTGCGCGCTGCTCGCGAGGAGAGGCTTCACCAACACGGGGCTTTCATCCACAGCGAGCGCAGAGCGGGCTTTGCCAGTTTATGGTCCTTTCCACTTTGCCTCTCTCTTTCCCTCGCTCAGTCTCTTTTCCCTCTAAGACTTAACAAAGCCCTCATAAAACCCAAGCAGAAGGGTGAAAAGTAAAAGCAGCACAATTTCAAAAGAGAGAGTGCAAATAGCAAGCCCCGTGGAAGAGCTGAAGAGGAAGCCAAAGGAAGGGGTTCTTGTTTGGTCTCTCTGTGGCTGGATGCTCCTCTGCCAGTGTCTGAGCTGAGCTCCTTCGCTCTGTAACCCACTTTCCCAGGCTGGCTGGCGGGCGGGCGGGCGGGCGAGGGAGCCGGCACCAAGCCTGCCAGTGAGTGTACAGAAACAGCCACACAGCAGCAGCAGCAGCAGCAGAAGCAGCAGAAGCAGCAGCAACCCAGAGCCTCTCTCCCCCTCCTCCCTTTCCTGTTTCTCCCAGTCCCCGACGCTCTCTCTGCTCAGCACCTCCCCCCCAACCCCCGACCCTGCTGGTTATCAACAGCCCCTCCACGTCATCCCCTCTGCCCTCCCCTCGACGTGGCCCCTCGCTTTGCACAACTGCCCCCTTCAGCAGCAGCGAGCCTCAATGAAAGCCTGATGCGCCTTTGGGTTGTCAGGACGACAGCTCCATCTGAGGCCTGGCTGATTTCCTTAAGAAGGGGGAATGGAGTTTAGAGGTACTGTTCAGGAGAGAGGGGAGAAGGAGAGGGACTTAAGCTATAAAAGAACAGGAGAAAGAGTCCAGGAAAGGAGAGGGAAGGAGTGAGGAAAGAAGAAAAAGGAGGTGGGAAAGAGAGTTGCAAATGGGGGGAGTGGGACAGAGAAGGATGGGAAACCATTGAGGTGGGGAGTGAGGGTGGGGAATGTCCTGAAAGATGGGAGAAGGAAACTGAGGAGAAACGTGACAGTGGAGTCTAAGAATAAAAGCCAAAGTTGATTTCAAACGAAACATTCTTGGCAACTGGCTTTGCGTGTTCAAATCTTCTTCATTCTTTCCTCTTTCCTGCACTTTCTCTTACAGGATTAAAATGGTTTATTTTCTCTCTTTCCTTCGTCCCCTCCCCCTCTTGGAACCCCCTTATGAAAGATGGATTGGAGACAATGCTGGTATTGAGTGGTCTGGGGTGTGAATGCTTGGCTTGTTTTTTCCAAGTGCCAGCCTCAGCAGCTGATCCCTGATCCCTAAATCAACTTCACTCTCCAGGAAACCCTCACTCAATCCTACACATGAGTAATGCTATTAAGGATTACTATTTAAAGGACACATTGAATTGCTACCCAAGTTCCTCCTGGCACTTACTTCTCAAAATGTTCATATGCAAGGGAGGAGATTTGTAAATCACAAAGCTTGTCATTTGCAAAGAGATACTAAGTAAGGTTGTGTGCAGTACTCCAGCTAATGGCAGACAGGTTACCATCATTTGTCACTCCTTCTATTCCATGAGCCAAGCAAGTGATGAGGACCATAAAGACCACTGATAGTCACTCAAGTGAGAGCCCCACACTCTTGGACATCTCCCTCAGTACTGATGTTGAGGATAAAGAATGTGTTTGTACCAGCCAAGGACTTTATTTTTCTCTTTTTTGATTATATTTATTTAAATAATGAAAGTGTTCATATAGTACAAAAACCAAATAGTACAAGGTGCTATAGAGTGAACTGTTGTTTTCTTCTTATTCCTATCTTTAGGCAACCCATTTCTCTTTTTTGGAGGCAACATATATTTTCAGTTTGTTATGTATCTTTCCACAAATATTCCATACATATGAAAATACATATGCACATAGAGAGATATTATACCCATCCCTCTTATGTAAGCAAATGTTTAGCCTAGGACATTTGCCAAAAATAAAATAAAAAGAAAGAAATATGCTTAGGATTCCTTATCAAACCCTACCAGAGCACAAGCCTTAAGGAAACCCTGTGCTGAGACTGGCTTGCCCTGAGAATACTCAAAGCACTTTTTCCGCTGCGTGTTACCAGTTTAAAAGATAGATAAACTCTTACAGATTACGTGAGGAAAAAAAGGAAGACCTCTTTTGCTTTTAAGAAAAAACTGAGGACTGGAATCTGAATTGTCACAAATTCATAATTGATGGAGTTCAATTAATTTTATGTGTACTGTGCATTCATTTTATATAAATCAAGGTGTCCTATGTCAGGGATTATAAGCAGTGCTCAGTTAATAAACCAATGATCGACCACTAAGTTATAACTCAGCTGTTTAAAACTTAGAATCCATTTTGCCACAGGAGAAATGGTTAGGCCAAGTGGATAGTTGACTACGGAACTCATAATCCTGTGAATCCCAGTATCAATGGTAAAATGAGCTTCAAGTGCCAAAAACCAAAACCAAAAACAAACAAACAAACAAAACCCCCACAAAGATCAAAGATGCAAGATTACATAACTTTCTGCCTCTATTGCAGAGAAGCACCCTCCCTTTCCTCACACCACCAACAGACTTGACCTTCTTTGTCAGGCTAATTCTAAGCACTTAGGAATGAAGAGTTAGCTTAGAAAAAGGCTTCTATTAACATATATCCTTTGGTTTGGTGCTTCTTCCATGTCAAATGGAAGAAAAGAGAGATCAAAGGGACTGGTAGCTATGAGAATTATCTGTTTCCACTGCTGGTGCTAGGTGAATAGTATGACCCCCAGTAAGAGCAGAGATACTCTGAGGGGAAGGATTAGACACTGAAAGAGTATGAGTATTCTCCTGTGTCAGTCAACTAGATTTTGTATGAAGAAAGAAAAGGTTTTTTTCAGGACAAGGAGAAAGTATGGTGGGTGGTAGCGTATTATAAACAGAAGATGTTTATACATGATTGTTAGCTAATACCTATACTGGTAACCTCATACTACCAGAAGAACTTGCCTGGTGGTGCTTGGAGAAAACATATGCTTAACATACTGAAATCCAAAGTAATTAATATCAAAGTAGTAGGAATGTGGAATTTGTAGTAAATCAATCAAATCTGGAATTTGCCTCTACATTCACTATGAGAAAAGGATATATTAAAGTAAATCTGGGTTGTAATCAGAATTATAGAATTGCCTAACCTACCTAATGAGAAAAAAATTACAAGCATATATGTGTATAAAAATCATATAATGTAATGAAAGGTTTTTAAAAAATCTTTATTAAATAAAGTCCATTTCTTGGCAACTTTTGTTAAACTAGGTTGACTTACTGTGACAACTGAAAGTAAGACGCAGTTTTTTAAAAAGGCTGTATTTTAAAAATTCTCTAATTTAGGCTGTTTAGAAATTATTTATAATCAATTAGACTGAATCTGTCTCAACAATTTCAAAATTACGAAGTTTGTTTCATTTATTTAAGATTTATTATTTACATCCAGGGAGTACTTCAAGTACAGCTCTTTAACCCAGCTCTTGGCCCAGAGGGAGTACTCCGTACTTCATATGTGTAAGAACGGAAGAGTGATTAAATGCTCATGCTTACTCAGAGGCTTACCTCACCATTTACAAAATAATAAAAGTATTTGAGGGTGCACCATCTACTTCCATTTCAATATTATGCTTTCTCAGAGTTCTTCCTCTTTTCAATTCTTGATAGAATCCTTCTGGTTTTTTGTCCTCTATGATCTTTTGTTTTCTAATAAATCCAACAGTCAATATACATTGGATAATGTATCTCATCCTAATGGTCACTCCCTTAAATCTATCCTGATATTAACTTCTCTGCTTTCTTTCCTCGGAAGTGTAGAGAAGGAAACAAATAAACGTGTGGCTGAAATTTACACAAGCTATTTTTCTGTAAACCACTATATACATTCTTCCAAGAGGGTTGGCAAAAATGAACATACTTTCAGGTTATTTGTGAGGCAAGTATGGCTGTTAGCCATGTGAAACAGCCATCATCACCCAAGTAAGATGATCTTAACTACTACTTTAAAATAACATACTGCCTTTCTAAAAGAGGCTGTAGAAGATTCTGGCACTCTCCAGGGACAAATGTTGCAGGAAAAACAAAAACTGGCTAACGTCTGAGTACCCTAAGAAGCATGAAAGGTTTATTCTTCTGTTTAGCTTTATAAGGTAATAGGCTCACATGAAATCCAGATGCAGCCTGGAATGTGCAACTAATTTAGCAACATTGCTTGCATTTTATGCTAAACATGTCTATAATATTAATATACTACTCCACATTTCTACAGTTGTAAGGTCTTAATCATAATAACACCATGCCTGTACCTTACTTTTCTAAGTGGAATTAACATTTCCATATGAACTAGAAATGCAGAATTGTTAATACTTCTCCTTAGGATCCCTGGTATGACATTTTCAATGATTTCATCATAATTTAGCAATATTCAAGTATCCCAGTTTATGCTTATAAACATAGCACTATCTTATGTGAGTTTTCTCTGGAATCTAGCCCTTCCAATACAGACACTTCATTGGCATGTGTGTCACTGCCTAAGAAAATCAGTCAGCTGCAAGTCAGTTACATATTGTCTAAATCTTTACTATAGACCCCCTCCCCCAGTGATGTAGAATACTCTTCCACATCCTGCACAATTAAAAAAATCACTCTTTAGTTTGCATTTAGTGCATGTCTTTGTGGTTTATTATTCTCATATCAGTCTTTTGCTTCTAAGTAAGTATACTTTGGTCACTTGTTCTATTTTGGTAGGCATCGATGATTGGATCTGTCCCAGTTTTTGAAAGACCTTTGGGATTCTTAAACTGCTACCTGCATCCTCACTTCCTGCTCCTGCTCGTGATTATGCATAAACATATATGGGCTTACACTTATTGATACATCTGCACATCAGAAAAGCAATTTTCATGTGCCTTATTATTTCCCAGAAATACATACACCAGCCCTTGGACCTTTCTCTTTCTAGGTTGTCCCCTCTGCCACCATGTACAAGGAGGTGGAAATAGTTTAAAAACGCTGCATCTGCATTGCTACTACTCTTTCCGATATGCCCCCCAGATATGGGAAGAATATTGCAACATCTGGAAAGATGACAGTAATGGCATCTTCAGTATAGCAACATGTTAGTAAGCAGGTAATCAGGAAACTCTACCCTCTATTTGTGGTTGTTCTAGTAACTTGAATTCCTACAATCAGAAAATAGACCAAGGAGAAGTGAGGAAGGCCGGGCGCGGTGGCTCAAGCCTGTAATCCCAGCACTTTGGGAGGCCGAGACGGGAGGATGACGAGGTCAGGAGATCGAGACCATCCTGGCAAACACGGTGAAACCCCGTCTCTACTAAAAAATACAAAAAACTAGCCAGGCGCGGTGGCGGGCGCCTGTAGTCTCAGCTACTCGGGAGGCTGAGGCAGGAGAATGGCGAGAACCTGGGAGGTGGAGCTTGTAGTGAGCTGAGATCCGGCCACTGCACTCCAGCCTGGGCGGCAGAGCGAGACTCCGTCTCAAAAAAAAAAAAAAAAGAAGTGAGGAATAGTGGAGGTGGGTGTACAGTTCCATATTCTGACATGCCTAGTAGGTTTGTAATTCATTCATTTGATCAATATGCTTTTATTGATACAGTAGTGAATCAAGACAGGCCAAGATTCTCTTCTATTGAACTTATATCCTAGATGCAGTGATGAACACTATACAAGTGCATACATATTAAGATTATTTCAGAAAGTAAATGCTATTAAAGAAAAATGTGTGATACAGAGTACATGGCCTGGAGATGTGGTGATGGGAACATAAAGAAAGTAGTCAACCAACACCTCTTTTCAGAGGTTGGTATTTTAACTAAATCCCAAAATCTAAGGAAGATTCCATGCAAATATCAGCACGAAGGCCTTTCCGGGTGAAAGAAATGGCATTCACAAAGGCCCTGAGGTAGAACTAAGTGTGTCATACACCAGGAACCAAAATAAGGACAATAAACCTGGGATGTAGTTTGTGTGTATGTTATGGGGGTAATTGGAAAAGACAAATAAAAATTAGAAAGTGAGGAGGGGTTATAATGAAAACATTCCATGTAAGAAATTTAGATTTTAGTCTAATGACCTGAATAAGCAAGGGATTGACATGATCTGATTTACATTAGAAAGATTGAAGAATGGACTGTAAAAGAGCAATGGCAGAAGCAAGCAAACAAGACAAAGAAAATCGTAGTCATCCAATGGCAACTGGCTTAGACTATGGGGTAAAAATGAGACGGAGAGGAGATTGAGTTGGCTAGACTTGATCATAATGGGAAAATCTTCCCCAAAAGGCCGTGTGCTATCACAAGTGATCAATGTTTTCCATATGCCAGCATTTGTCCTCACTGTATTAATTCAACTCTAGTATACCCTTGCAGAAAGCCACCACTCATCAAATCATCAAATAAGAATTGACGGAATGTCAAGTAGGATGTTATGAATACGAGCTAGTCAAAAAAAGTGTTCCAGTTGCTGCTTTTCTTTAAGTATAAACTTTGCTTACCATTAATATGGTTATTGTATGTTAATTAAATATCAGTGTAATAAGCCAGTGTGTTAGAAATTAAGAAGTGCATAACAAGATCAACAGATGCTATATAATTATTAAACTTTACTAAGTATTTCCTTACATATCTATATTTATCAGGTAATATCTATCCTGCTAAATCTTAAAAAAATTCCTAGTTAAATATCTTGAGGCTATAAGACATGTAAATAACACTAATATGTTTTCTCCAAAGTTTACTGACAATATCGAGCTGCAGGGCAAGTTCAGTATTAGGTCATTTAGGTCAAAGCGTCCCAGAAGTCTATCTGCTTAAAAGTATCTTCCTGTCTTATCTTGTCTGTAATTCACATTCTCAGCCCTTTGTGCTTTTAATATTGAGTCTAGGAGCATTGCCTAGATGAGAGGAAGAGGATTCACAAACCCTGCCAAATCAGTTGTGTCGCCATGTATGAGAAAGTTCATTAAATTAATGAATAATTCTTGAGACCTATCATATAACAGGGACTGTGCTAACCTCTAAGGAAACAATGAGGTACAAGACTGACCACCCTGCCCTTGTGCAAGTCTAATGAGAAAATGGCATTAGAAACTCCTTCCAGAGAGGAATTAAATATTGTCTTGTAAAATTATAAGGCAAACGTTTCAAACCTGCTCTTCAGTATAGAACAGAGGCAAACTAATCAACATATATGCCCAGTCTTCTCTTTGGTGGTGATTAGTACCGAAAATACTAAAATTCAGAGTCCTTATTTTCAGGAACCCAGAAACTCATGAGATAGAGCAATAAGATGAACACACACGAAGCACAGAATAAGATTCGTCAGTGAGTAACTGAGGACTGAATTGTAAGGGAGTGGAATCAAAATGCTATGGGAGTTCAGAAAAGGGAAGCCAGTAAGGGACTTTGTGGAGAAAATGGCATTTTAGGTCATCATTGAAAGGTGTGTAAGAAGATAATGGAGGAAGACAACTCTTTAAGCAAAGTATGGCCATGAGAATCAGTCTACAACAAGAATGGAGCTGCAGGAAGACTCACCCAACTAACAGAAGGAGAGGAGAGGACAGGTGGAAGAAGGTGGGTTAGAGAAGCTACCTAATGAAGATTCCCAAATGCCTAAATGAAGAGTCACGCTTCATCTCATAGTTAGAAGGCTACTTTAGATTCTGGAGGAGGGAGGAGAGATAATGACATCTTAGGGAGCTTATTTTGGCAATGCGAAGTTAGAAAGTAGAACAAAGATGAAGTAGAATAACTAGTTAGAAGGCTAATAAAGTTGTAGATGAAATGATGAGAGGCAAACCTTATCAATCATATATACTGTTGCTTCCTAATAATGATGAGGAATGAAATCCTTCATTCAGAGACTTCACATTCATAGGGAAGGACATGTTGTAGGAAAATGTATGAAGGTGGAGATGGCAAAAAGTTAAAATGGAAAGTTACTCTGCTTCTGTAAGCTGGGGCTAGTGGGGGTCTTGACAGGCATGTTAATGAGTTTGGCCTTTATTCTGTATACAATATGGAGCCATCAAAAACTTTGAGCAAGCAGTATTTTAAGAAGATAACTAACTGGAAATGGAATGGAAGATAGATTTGGAGAAGTCACAGTCAGGGAAGGCCAGTTATAAAGTTTCTGAAACAGCACAGGCAAGAGATGATAAAAGCAGACTACAGGGCAATGACAGTGAAAAGAGAAAAGAGGTGAAAACTTTTAGAGAAATTTCACAGGACTGATGGGACTTGTCAACTTACTGGATATGGAAGTTGAAGAAATAGGAAGGGTAAAAGATGCCTCTACTTTTCTTTTCTTGAAGTCCAGGTTGATAAAATAGAAACGTTGGGTTAAAAAAAAAAAAAAAAAAAAAAAAAAGCTAGATTCAGAGGGAATTTGCAAATTCTACTTTTAGAATTCTGGATTGGTTCCTAAACTGGTACTCAAATAGCCTGCACTTCCAGATGGACAGGCTCAGGGAGCTGTCTTAGGAATATGACATTCTTCACAGGAGAGCTGTCTCTGCATTCTGTAATAAACTAAGTCCAGAAATTCAGATTCTTTCCCCCATATTTGTGTTTTTTTCTTTTTTTTCTATCATATGTTTCTGTTACTTCAATATATTTATATATACAGCATGTTGACAAGCGACCTATTTGCCAATAATGAATCTCATTTTGAATTTTAAAACCACATCCATATAACAATTAACTGATTCTGTTTCAAGAAAAAATATCATCTGAACTTGTCTCCCTCTGCTGGTTGCATATTGAGGTATCATAAATCTTTTTAAATCATAGTAACATTAGAAATAGAAATATCCAATGATAATGTGTTTTGTTCAACTATAGAGCTTTGCAGTTTGCAAATGTATAGTGACATACATAATTTAATATGGTATCTTTCTGCAACTTTGTGAGATAAACTGTACAAGTATTATCACCCTACTTGTCAGAAAATTACTTTGAGACTTTAAGCCAGTAAATCTCATATGAAATTAGAGGAAAATCAGGAAGCATATGTAATTAGAAGAATTGCATACTGTTAAAGATAGAAAAGACCCAGAAAATCTTCTTGTTCAATCCTCTGATTTTATAGCTGAGACATGGAAACTTAGAGTTTACACAGTTATTTAGGATGACTGAGATTAGTATTTAAAAAGCGCAACTCTCAAAACAGTGCCCTTTCTATTATACCATGCTGCCTGCCTAATAATATCAGGATATAAATCCTTTATAGCATAGCTGAAGCATTTACAGAAGTAGGCTGGGTTGTAGATTGAAAATGTCTGTTTCTCTGAGGCCAAATCTACATTGCATCAGAACAACCCACAGCTATGTTAAACTTATAATAAAGTAAGGAACACCAAGAAAACACCACCAAAATAAATGGAATTTACATCAGTTGGACAAATAAGTAAGGTGATCCTCAATAACCTGTGTGAATAGACTACTTGTCTGTCCAGGCTGGGGCTGTATAACCATAGGCAAGGCTTGAGATGATTTTCAGGAACTCCAGAGTATTACAGACTGTGTTAGTAGAAGAGTTGCAGCGAAATTTTCTCACCCTCCCACTGCCTGGGGCACTGTTTCTTCCTCCCTGTATGTCCTACATAGACAGTCTACTATGGCTTTCTGGCTTTTCATCTGAATTACTACTCCTCAAAGTTACTCCCATTCTTAACGGATGTCACTATTCTGTCTTGGCAGGAAATAAAATTTGACTGAAATAATTTATACTTGTGTGTGAGTGACTGGTAAGTTCCAACATCCGAAGGGATAGAAATATCATAAAAGGAGGGTTTCCTAAATTCAATACATTTCTAGTAGTTAAAATATTAGGAAAAATATTTTCGTATAGAAGAGTCTTTTAATACATCTTGCTTCTTTCCAGCAAGAGATAAAGACCTTTGTTTTTTAAAACTTTCAGGTCCACAACTCTAAATGTACCTTAAGAGACGCAAAATTAAAATTACAAACATAGTCTATATGATCTTAATCCTTCAAGTCATGATAGCCACTCACATATGAGAAATCTTAGCTTAGATCATCGACTCAACACATTGTGTCTATTAAAATTTTTTTATATAGATACTAGGCATCAGTCAGGAATAGATAAATAAATTAATATTACTCGTGAAACTTTATATAATGTGTATATAAATATAAACAAATAAGAACACTACAGACAATTCACAAATATACCTACTTTCCAATACACTTGGTAGATATTCCAGATGCCCATGTCCAACAACAATTTATCAGTTAAAATTTTCACATGGCTATTTTTCAGGAGCAAAATTAGTCTTCTTCTATGGTGTTCTTTTTGATTTCAAGAAAGCATGACAGAATATTGATCTTACGATAAAATCTGTCTGGTAAGTGGCTTTAGAAGCCATTTGTGACGTTTGGAAGTAATGGGAATGAGATGGTATAAGGAATATTGGCTGTTTCAATAGAATTGGGTTATAGGTAGAGCTTTGATCTAGGAAGTATGTAGCTTCGATATATGGACAAGACACTTTCAAGGGTAAGGAGGCTAGGTGAAAGGATAGACAGGGGAGACAATTTGGGTTGTGACAGCACTAAATGAAAAAGAGGAAATGTGAGCCAATATAGGTAGTGAAAGAGAAGGATATGAGGCAATGAAGGGAAACTTGTAATGTGGTCAATTATTTCTTGAGATAGAACGTTTTTATTCACAAGCTGATGTGAGACCTTCTAATGCTGGTGCCTGTTTTAATGCATATCATAACTGGCAAAACGATTTTTCTTGGAACAAAAATGACCACCTTTCTATTAAGAAACAATACTGAGTAGTAATTCACAACTTCTTTTCATTCCTACTAATCGGGGTTACATTATTTTTGGTCAGTGATAGTATTGGCAATAATGCTTGGTTACTTAATCAAATAACAAAAATTGATTGACGATCACCTACTGTGTAAGTGGGTACTCTGGAAGATCTGTAAGAACTGTTCTCTATGATCCCTGTAATGGGATTCCTCTGTAATAAGATGATTTTAATATTGTTAGAAAAAGAAGACCAATACATAGAAAGAGTGATTTGAAAACAGTATGCAATTAAGTCTGAAATTGTTAGAAAAGAGCTCTAAATACCCAGAAAGGTCACTTCAACCTACTAAGTGGCAGTTAGGATACTAAACACTGAAGTCACAAAGTACCACAGGGTAAGATTCTTACACTCAAAGAGTGAACAGCCTAGAGATAGATGCAGATGAATAGAGAGTGAAAATATAGTATTAGCTTTGCAAATACTCACATAGTACGCGTTCACATAAAGGAGGCCACCCAATCCCGACTGAAGGGCTCCAATCCAGACTGAAGGGAAAGTTTTCTGGAAAAGGTAGTAGCTGAGTTGTGTCCTAAATTAGGGATGAACTAAGGTGTTAGGTGTTGATGGTTAAAAAATAATGTGGGAGAAATTTCAAGAGGGTCAACAATAGAGGTAAATGTTTGGAGTCAGGTGCCAACACCGTAGAGCAAGGACATGGGGCAGGAAAGAAGGGGCCCTGACCAGAGAAGGATCACCATGGAGTAGCAGGAATCCCTAGATAGGGAGGATGGAGATGGATTATAAAGAACCTTAAAAGACAGAAAGACGGAAATCTGAACGTAATGCTTTAGTAAACAAGAAGGGCTTTAGTCTCTTGGGCAAGTTATTGAAAGTGGTACTTGTTCTATCAGCTATCTGAAATTGAGGGCCCAACTAGGACATTTTCTCCATAATTCAAGCATAACAGGTAATGATCTGGCAGTCAAGAATAAAGAAGAAAGATAAATGTAACATATATTAAAACAGAAGACTCAAATGGAATTGTTGTCTAATTGGTTATATGAAATGGGTAAGAGGAAGGTATTCAAGATGAGTCCCATGAATCTCCACTTCCTCCCAATCCTGGTTTCTGAAGAATGGAATCATCATTGATAGGGACCAAGAAGTTGAGAAAGAATAATGAAGTATATCGGGGGTGGTGGAGTGAGGAACTAATTCTTCATAAACATCAGGTCTGCTATCTAGTTAACTACTTGTATGAGATGCAGTGTGCCTGTTACTGGTTTTGGCTGCATTAACTCAACCAATATTAATTTCTCAGATGCGCACAATTAAGAAAGTAAAACTTGCAAAAAGAAGCCATATGAGCCTTTCAATGTTGATGCTTATATTTGTTAGTATTAATAAATAAAATGACATTAATTATTCTCTAATATCCATTCTAAAAATGTGATACACATAATACCTGGGCTTAAGTGGACTTTATCCACTAAAGTTTGAGTGTCATCAACTTATGTTTAATATAACCCAATAATCTATTTATTTTTATTAACTAGATCTCGTCTTCAAATTCTTAGGGAGTCCAAAACATTCTGGGATACACTCACTGAATTTGATTGTTCATCATTATCCTCTGCCCTTGGGCATCTCATACCTTTCTTTATTCTAATGTATTTCTAACTAGAGCCAGACATTTAAAAAATATATTCTGTACATTTCAAAATGCATTTTGAATACCAAATAAAGTTATAAAACAGTTTTCCTCAATATTAATAAATAATAAGATTTATGTTGGGAAGGTTAGATTTAAGTTTACATATTAAAGAAGAAATTTACAAAATATAGTTATAAATATGGATCTGGGCTTTAAGAAAGTACCCCATAGTGGAATACAGATTTAGAAGTCACCAGGGTAAAGGTGAGAGGTAAGAGTTGCAATGCAGGTGTGGGTGTGTGTATGTGTGTGTGTGTGTGTGTGAGAGAGAGAGAGAGAGACTGACAGAAGAAAAATAAGAGTACAGTCTAATAACTGCATCTTGAATAGGGTTTGCCATGTTGGAGCAAGAAGTAAGAAGCAAGGAAAGTTGCTCCTCAAAAGCAGCAGGACCAGAGTATATCTCTTTTCGTCTGTACAGCACAAAATGCTTTCACATTCATTTGTCTTCACTTGACACCTTATGGCACTCCAGAGAGCTGTTTGGAAGAAAGATGTTTTAAGTGTCAGGTATTAAGATAATAAACATAAAAACAATAATAGATACACAAGGCCTTTAAATAGAAGGAGGGTACTGCCTATATTCATCACTAAGTGGTTTGGATCAGTACCAAAGGCTGGTGGGAAGCCAGAGTAGGAAAAGTCTAGGGCATCCCTAAGTGTATAGTGAAGTGATAAACACACTGTGTAAGAGGGTGGTCTCCTCTCCAAATATGCCCTTTTGTCTCATCCAAAGTCTTATTAGTACTGACACTAATTCAATAGTTTATTGCTACATGTATAATGGGACTTTCATGTTCCCAAGAGAAATTTTTAGATCACAGACCATCATTATTATCATTGAAGTGGAAGATCATGCACTTTTATGAAGGGAATTGTTTAAATACATGTGGGATTTTTTTTTTTTTTAAACAACTGAAATGAAATCATTCCCCCAAATGTCATTTTATAACGGTTACTCTGATTTGCAAATACAATATGAGATTCTGATGTTATCCAAGCATTTCACAAATGAAATAATGTATTACCTCTGGAAACTGGCAACAAATCATCATTTATCCCAAGAAATATTTTAAAAATTTGAAAAAATATAGAACATCACCAACACCCCCAACACACACAAAAATACATATGCAAACATATTCATTCAATAACTCATCCTTAATTTAATTAAAGCCTTACTATAGAAGATTAGATTCCAAGGCTGGTTCTTAGTTGTGCTCATGTTGTTTCTGGATGAGGGAAATGCAGAACCAGAGAACTGAAGACTGAAACCTTGAGCTCCAAGTCATGTAGGATGTTTGCAGAAAGAAAGATATGTGTCTGGGGCTATCTTTGGTATTATGCATAGGTTCTGAGCTTGAGTTTTCATATTTGACAAATAAAAATCCTACAGATATTCAGATATAAGAAGAAGATTTGGTACATCCCCACTGTATTTCCAGCCATTCAATTGTGTCACCTGAAACTTGGTGCTGAATACTGCACTGATTCTTTATCATCTCCTCTTGCCTAGACAGAGCCAAAGTATTATAATGTACTCTGCGTCAATGTCCTCTCAGCAGTTTTTTAAATCTGAAATTTAGATGGAAAATGTCCTTAATTTATATAGAAAATGTCAAGTTTATATCCACAGATTTCTGTGTTATAAAACAGCAAAAACATTCAGAGTGAAGGCACATTTAATTTGCAGTTTTTTTTCTGTTGATCAAAATTTAAAATGTTTTCCCTTACAAGCAATAAAAAAGGGTAGTTCTGATCACTTCTCAATATCTGTAATTATATCCCCTAAATTATAAACTTTAAACCACACAGTTTTTATTGTATCTTCCAATTATTTCATTGGATGGGGTCATAGCTGTCATAAGATCCAGCTCTTTCATTTTACAATTGGAATAACTGAGACCCTAAGACTTTAAAGATCTTCCTCAAGGTCACATAATAGATTGTAGGAGAACCACGATAAAAAAGCATTTCTTCTTATTCTCAGTTCAGAATTCTGACTTAAATACAATGACAGTCTGTCAAAGGAAGACATATATGACCATGTGCATATGTGTATGTGTTTGTGTTGGTGTGAGTGTATGTGTTGGTGTGTGTATTTCTTTGCTTAGTCTGTTTCGTGGATAGAGTCCTCCTACTTCCTTCCCCACTCCCTTCAACCTTTCTTTATGCAGCAAATTCTTGTTTTGCATATTATTTTTATTTGTGTTAGTGAACAGGTTATTCAGGTTAATCTGCTCATGTTAGTGAATAATCTGCTCACTAACACAAATAATAATATATAAAAACCAGAATTATTATCATTTTATTATCATTTTTAAATTTTAGTTTTAGGGGGTACATGTGCAGGTTTGTTATATGGGTAAATTGTGTGTCACAGAGGCTTGCTGTATGAATGATCCCATTACCAAGGTGCCCAACAGGTAGCCTTCCAATGCATGCCCACCTTCCCATCCTCCCCCCTCAAACAGTTCCACCTATTATTCCCTTACTTGCATCCATGTGTATTCAGTTCTTACCTCCCACTTATAAGTAAGAACATACAGTATTTGTTTTCTAGACAGAGCCAAAGTATTATAATGTACTATATGTTTGCTTAGGATTGCATTGGTTTGCTTAGGATTATGACCTCCAGCTGTATCCATGTTGATGCAAAAGACATGATTTCACTTTTTATGGCTGCATAGTATTCCACAGTGTATTTGTATCACATGTTCTTTACTCTGTCTACCACTGATGGGCATCTTGGTTGATTCCATGTCTTTGCTATTGTGAATACCACTTATGCAGCAAATTCTTACTCCTTAATCAAGACCTGTTTAAATACCATCTCTTTCTGCTTTCTGCTCCCATCTTGGGTAGCGTCCCTTGCTTTACTATCATAGAAAGCACGTGAATCATTTCAAGTACACAGTAGCAGAGCTGTCTGCACTTGAATCATTTTGGTAGCAGAGTTGTCAAACACATCAGAGTTCTTTGAAAATACATCTGCATACTACTTTAGAGTAGATCATAGACCATTTTCACTATTTTACAAACTCCTTAAGAATATGAATCAGGCCAGGTGCGGTGGCTCACACCTGTAATCCCAGCACTTTGGGAGGCTAAGGAGGGCAGATCACATGAGGTTAGGAGTTCGAGATCAGCCTGACCAATATGGAGAAATCCTGTCTCTACTAAAAATACAAAATTAGCCGGATGTGGTGGCTGTAATCCCAGCTACTCAGGAGGCTGAGGCAAGAGAATCACTTGAACCTGGGAGGCGGAATTTGCAGTGAGCCGAGATCGTGCCATTGCACTCCAGCCTGGGCAACAACAGTAAAACTCTGTCTCAAAAAATAAGAGAATATGAATCATAAGCTACTTGCCTTTGAATGCACAGGGACTAGCACAGTGCTTGATTATGGTAACTATTTCATAGGGGTTTGTAGAAATGGTTCAATTTAATTTAGACAAATTTAGCAAAACCCTACTCTTTAGAGGATTGAGTTTAACGAAGAAGTATATCTTTACTGTAGACATGACATTGTACTTCATTTTAATGTTTCTGAAATTTATAGAAAATATAAGGAACTGACTTTCATAAATACCAGTAGTGGAATGTTAGGGGTGAACCAAGTGTCATTTTTCAGAAGCAATACTGGTAGCTACACTTCCCATTAAGTATTATCCTAAAGAAATAGTACCTATAACTTCTCATCACTTTTTGAAATCTTCACTTTTCTCCGTATGTGAAGATAATATTTTATATTCATTTATACATAGTTTGTTAAACTCGTCAGAGACCTGGAATTTCAGGACTAATCTTAATTGGGTGATGCTTCAGTTAATGGTCTATTAACTAACCTGAAGATTTGTTACTGGGGAATATCTGAATGGTTACATCTATTCCTATATGACTAAAAATACATTATTTAGAGAAGGCTACAATTTTGGAATGTGTGAATGAGACCGCTGAGAACAAGAGAAAGTAGGACCAATCATCTAGTTCAACGATTCTCCCATGACAGACAGTGGAAGGTCATTTAAGCTAAGCTGCATATCCAGGCCTCTCTGGGCTGAATTATGACCAAAGTTTGATGGGTGGGGAAATTAGGTTGGTTACTAATAATCTTTGCCCTTTTTAGCATGTGCTTCTCTGACTTTGCCCCAGTCACTGTCTGTCTCCACTTTGTTGCCTCTCCCTTTCCCTACACTTTTCACTCACATTCACTCTAATTTCTTGTCTGAAAATTTTCCTTCTCTGCACTCCTGTATCTTTTTTTTTTTGAACAATCTCTTTTTTTAATTTCTTTTTAAAATTATTATTATACTTAAGTTCTACGGTACATGTGCATAACGTGCAGGTTTGTTGCATATGTATACACATGCCATGTTGGTGTGCTGCACCCATTAACTCGTCATTAACATTAGGTATATCTCCTAAAGCTATCCCTTCCGTCTCCCCCCTCCCCAAAATAGGCCCCGGTGTGTGATGTTCCCCTTCCTGTGTCCAAGTGATCTCACTGAACAATCTCTTTCTTTCGTTTCTTCCTCCTCACTCGACACCCTATGCCCCACACCGGATTATTAAAAAACAGTTGAATATTTAAACATTATCTAATATTTGTACTGAAAACATTTTCTGGAATTTTTTGTTCTTAATTTTCCATTTGGTATTTAGTCACCAAGCATTCTTGATTAGGAGGGTTTCAAGATGAAAGCAGTAAACGAATCCTGAATTTTTACCTTTGACAAAAGGGAAAAAACAGAAGACAGAGACTGCGAAGTGCTAGGGGAAAATTTTGAAGAAAAGTCCTTGACCTCAAGAACATCCTACTGTAGTGGGTAAAGCACATGCACAAATTGCTTTTTGCTTATGTGTAATCTCAGATTGAATTTTTGTTTTGTAAGTCATTGGCTCCTGGAAATTCAAGGATATCTATTCTGCTTTATGATATATTTAAGTGAGACAAAGAGTGGAATCTTAAATAAGAATACTAAATGTGGGAATGTAAGGTAATCCTCCTAGTCCTTTATTAAAATTGGCGTAGACTTTGAAGGCTTGGGACTTTAGTGAGAAGGAGGAGATTTGGAAAGGTTCTAAAGCAAAGCCCCAAAAATGATTAAAGCAGTTAGGAAAATTAGCAGATGCCCATTAGTTTGGAGCCAAGCAGACATTTGCTGGATCACATTAGAATCTGTCCAGAGGCCTTAGGAAAATAGTTTTGTAAAGTAATGATTTTAAACCATGAACGTCAAATACAGCTTCATTTTCTTAACACTGCCTTAACCAGCCCCATGCAGCTTCCTTCTAGAAATCCTTTTCTAGCTCCCTTCTAGAAATTCAGGTTGGCCTCATTCCTAACACCAGCTCAGCAAAGGCAGGACGTGCAGCAATCTTTATTGCCAGTCCTTCATATCTCGACTCCGTGGCCCTGCCACAAGTTCTGGCTTCCCAGAAGGTCCTCTCCCCTCCCTGCTATATCCTCCCAGCAGTGCCCTCAAAAGCCAGCCAATCCTTAAAAAAAAGCATATTGGAGGCAGAACTCAAATAATCATCAAGCAACTAGATGCTCTGATCCTTATATAAAATTGAGATTTGTCACAATACTGTATATGTAGTGACATTGGAATATGAGTATAATAATAAATACATGATTTATATATTACAGATGTATAAAGCTTCCATGTCCAGATATTTGGTCAGATGATAGGAATATGAGAAGGAATCAGGTGTACTCCTACTTTCACAGTTTATACTTTCACAGAACAGGAAATATCATGCCAACTAACACATTAGCACACTAGAAATTTGAGATGCTGGGATACATATTTGCAAAAGGACTGAAGGCACAAAGGTGAAACTGATTAAGTATTCTCAACGTTTCTGAATGGGGCAAATAATTTCAAGTAAATCTTCATTGCAAAAGTGATGATGAAGCAAAATATATTTTTTTATAAATTGAGAAGAAGGAGGAGTGAGAAGGAAACTATACATTGCTCTACTCATTTGGTAATGCAAGCTTTTTAGTATATCCAGAGTAAGGCTATCAGTAGGAGAAATCGTTGAGAGAGATACACAAGAGTGAAAACACAGACGGCTTGCACTGAACTTTACTAGCAGCACAATAGTTGTGGAGACACCATGTATAATTATATGGGACACATTTTCTTTGTAGCTACACACAGACCTATCCCACACACTAAACACACACACACACACACACACACACACACTCCTCAATCATTTTCTTTCTAAATTAATGAGGTATAGTATCAAGTATCCAAATTAAATACTCATTTTAGGTGGGGCTCAGTCTGGGACATAGAAAAGGACTTGACATGATGAAAAATAAAATTAAAATTATTTCTTCTCTTTTCTCCTTAAAACTCAAAGCTAGCCAGATGTGGTGGCTCATGCCTATAATCCAAGCACTTTGGGAGTCCAAGACAGGAGGATCACTTGAGCCCAGGAGTTCAAGACCATCCTGGCAGCATAGCAAGATCCTTGTCTATACAAATTTTTTTTAAATTAGTGAGGCATGGTGATGCACACCTGTAGTGCCAGCTACTTAGAAGGCTGAGGTAGGAGGATTGCTTGACCCTGGGAGTTCAACATTGCAGTGAGTCACTGCACTCAGCCTGGGTGACAGACTCTGTCTCAAAAACAAAACAAAACAAACAAGCAAAACAAAACAAAACAAAACAAACAAAAAACCTCTAAGTCTAATCCTTACTCCTTTCTTTTTAATCTCTCCACACAGCACACACACACACACATAAGCATGCACCATAGAAGAACAACAACAAAAGGATGGAAAGACAGAAAAAAATGAAAGATAAATGGCTAGATGTGAGGTCTTCAATTGCTTGGATAAGAAGGAGCTAAAAATATTAGAATGCCACTTCCTCTTACTCATCCTTTGCCCCTTCAGATATTAATCATAACATAAGCTGACTTTCCAAGATCATCAGGCATGCCAAGGGAGATTTCAGCCAAAGGTCTGATTTACAATCCTTAGTGAGTAGCATCTGATCTGAAAACCAACAAAAGTGGGTGTTATAGAAACTTGAAACATTTATATTAATAGACTTCTAAAAAATCAGAATATTTAAAATTCCTTTTGAGATAAAAAATATTTCAACATCAAGCTTCACGAGCTTGTTACCGCATCAACGATATACAGACAAGAGCTGTCAGAAGACTATCAGAGAAATGTGTTTTCCCACCCAAAGCTGCATTTCTCCATTTCCTCTCTCAACTGTACAGCCCATCTGGCAGTGCATGTACAGACCGCTGGGAGAACTCAAACTTGGAAATTGAAATTTCAGGCTCAAGAAAAGGTGAAAATATTACGAATTTCCCCAAAGCTTTAAAACCCCAAACAATAGTAATCTTATTCTGAAACTCAGGAAAGAGTTGTATGAGCTTTCTTGTAAAAGAATTGTGTGCGTGTGTGTGTAGCATTTTGCAAAAACCTTTGGTAGAAACTGATGACTTCATTAGAATGCCAGGTGGATATGGACCCCCAAAACCCTCCTTTCTGTTTGTTTGCAAAAGATTGAATGAACTTTGTTAGAAGTCTGTTCACTTTCCTCTTTCAGGAGTGGGCCAATGCATATGCTATGTCTCTTTAGAAATTTCCCTGAATTACCCAAATGTCCATCAGTGACAGACTGGATTAAGAAAATGTGGCACATATACACCATGGAATATTATGCAGCCATAAAAAAGGATGAGTTTGTGTCCTTTGTAGGGACATGGATGCAGCTGGAAACCATCATTCTCAGCAAACTATCACAAGGACAGAAAACCAAACACCGCATGTTCTCACTCATAGGTGGGAATTGAACAATGAGATCACTTGGACTCGGGAAGGGGAACATCACACACCGGGGCCTATCATGGGGAGGGGGGAGGGGGGAGGGATTGCACTGGGAGTTATACCTGATATAAATGACGAGTTGATGGGTGCTGACGAGTTGATGGGTGCAGCACACCCACATTGCACAAGTATACATATGTAACAAACCTGCACGTTGTGCACATGGACCCTAGAACTTAAAGTATAATAATAATAATAATAATACGAAATTTCCCTGAATTATTGGGCAAAAGGGAAAGAATATAACAAAGTAAGCTGTGTGAACGAGAACTGGCGAAGTTTACATCCCTATGGACCCTCTACTTGGGTGTATTGGGGTGTTTAGCTCATCTGAGTTGCAAACCTGATCAGCCTGCATTAGATGTCAGTGAATGTGGAGAGTAGAGGCTGCCAATGCAGGTTATTTTCATAGACTCTTTAATGGCTGCTCTACCTACTCTGCTTATACAATGTTCTTAGAATGGTATTGATTTGAGAGACAGTACTTGCCTATGGACTCTTCTCTCTTTTATGGTGACTATTGTTTCTAGATGTTCGTTTTTATGGACCAGCTCAGTCAACAAGAACTTACTTTTTCCACCTGAGTCATTCTTTAGTTTCTATTTTAATTTCCTTCTTGAAGGAATTCAGATTTCACTAAGAGTGTTTGAATCTCAGAAGCAAGAATAGTACAGTTAGACCACCAGATGCCATCCAGTTCCCTGGTTTTCAAGCTATGAGTTTACAAATTCTTGGATTTTTAAATAATGTGTACCAAGACCACAATGTGAAGTGGGAGTAAAGAAAATGCTGAGAAAGCTTTCAACAAAAGAAACAAGATTTTCAGTGACTTTCATACACCCAGGTTCCATTTTCAATTTCATTTGATAAAAGATCTTTTTGTTAGAGGATGGGAACCTCCAGTTGCAGAGAGATTCAGCAGCTTGTTCTAGGCCACCCAGTGAGTGACAGAGCCAGAAGTTGTCTCCAGAGTTGTCAGCAAGCATCCTTCCTGCCCCTCTACACCCTCCCCTACTCATGCCTCTTTCCGTCCTGTTGGCATCTACTTTTTTCCTATTTAAATGTTTCCACAGTTCTTTCTTTCAGTATTATATAGTAGTGTCTAGAGCAGTCTTCTTCTCGTTTCTCTGTGTATTTTATTCAAAATCCATTATTTTTTATTTATTTATTTTTTTTGTTGAGACGGAGTCTTGCTCTGTCACCCAGGCTGGAGTGCTGTGGCTGGATCTCAGCTCACTGCAAGCTCTGCCTCCCGGGTTTACGCCATTCTCCTGCCTCAGCCTCCCAAGTAGCTGAGACTACAGGCGCTCGCCACCTCGCCCGGCTAGTTTTTTGTATTTTTTTAGTAGAGACAGGGTTTCACTGTGTTCGCCAGGATGGTCTCGATCTCCTGACCTTGTGATCCGCCCGTCTCAGCCTCCCAAAGTGCTGGGATTACAGGCTTGAGCCACCGCGCCCGGCCTCAATATCCATTATTAATCAATTCTGAGAGTATTAGTTCACTCTCAAAAGACAGGAGGAGTCATTATTAGCATGACTAATATTATCATCTTTTACACTGACAATGTTTTATTTAGAAACGTTCACCTTTTATAGATTTTACACATTAATTATATAGTTATAAACATATACATCCTTATAAAGTACATAGAGGGGGAATATTAAAACTACGGTCTTAAAATGAGAAATGACTTGCCCAATGGTACACACACATTTAGAAGCACAAGCAGTGTTAGAGTCCTGTTTCCAGTGTCCGCTCTTTCCACTTAAACACTCTAACTGAAGACAAGGTTTGGGTGGGGCGGGGGCAGTTAAATTTTCACCTGTGTAGGAGATAAGTCTGTCTGCTTTCCCTTGACATTTCAGATGACTTGATTCCTTATTAAATCAGTCATGCACACACTTACAAATTACGCATTCACCTTGCCAACCTCACCACCAACCTGCTGGAGCGAGACCAGAGGACCACAAGTTCCCCCATAAACCTTTCTGCACAATCCACAGGGTTGATTATCCTTTCGTTATCAATGTCAATACCTAGACATTCTTTGCAACCATTAAATTATGACAATGTTTTGAGCACAATTGATTCTCTCTTGACCTCTCATCAGTCCTATACCTTCTTTTCCACCAGATTTTTATTCACATAGTCAACTCTGCTCATGACAGAATATCTCATTTTTGGGACCAATCTGTGTAATATGCTACTCAAGACCCCCACCTTATCTCTAAATCCCTATCTGAATATTTAGACTCACGAGCATAAGAGATTGGAAGGATGGATAGAAATCAAACATGAAGTAGACACTTTCCGTAGAAAAGAACAATGCCAGGGAAAGGACACATTCCCCAGCACGAGAATATGTATCACTCTAAGGAAACATGTCCATATATCTGGTTATGTATTATACAAAATCTTATGCAGCCTCTGAACACCCTTTCATTCCATAATTAATGAATGCAGAAACCAGGAAACAGCCCAAGGTAGAGGAAACAATATACTCCAGCCACTAGCACAGTTTTCATCAAAACCTAAAATTTGCAAAGAGGCTCATTCATTTCCTCTATTCTCCAGCTCAATCAAAGCATGTAAATAGTAAGAATACTAATAAATCCTGAATTAGTTACTCTTGGTCTTAAACTAATGTTGTTTGCCCCACAGTTGACAGCTTGGAAGATTAAAGGTATCAATTTGAATAAACCCTCTGAAGGGAAAGGAAGATCTTTGTGGTATCAGCAATTCAATTTTCCATTGAAAACTAGTGTCTTTTAGAAAGCATGGAAAAGCCATTTCTGGGTGAGTCATGGCAAAACAATTACAATCACATTCCTTTGTTGCTTGGGTAGATCACTGTTCACTTATCCCTGCATCCATGAGCTTCTTTCGTATCTGCCATCTCATACCAGATACCACTTGTGGTGAGCTTCCTTATAACTACTTTGGAAAACTAGTTGAAGGCAGAAGGTAGTTTTCTTTCTTTATTATATAATGAGAGCTTTGGGTCACTGGTGGTTGCTTTCTTACTGTGCTTTTAAAAGGAAGAAATGCCTTCAGTTTGCTGGGAGCAGAAATATGTTTTTTCATCTAAAACCATTCCTTGCATCTCACTAAATATTACTGAGCGAACCACAAGTAGCTTATGATCTTATCTATTTGGAACAGCAAACTGAATGTATTAGGAAAACCTCTTTAGAGCAGTGGAGCCCAGCAGCCCAGGAAGCTTTCAAGAATAAAATATCTGATGGCAGGTGGCCTGGGTAGTAGACCAGCTGTGTGGCTGTACATAGGAACTGCCACTTAACAAGTTAGGGCATCCTGTTCCCATTGCTCATGGGAAGTTGGACAGAATTCTATTCCCTTTAGACACTGTGGGCTGCAGGAGAAAAGGCAGCATTTCATTATGTCCTATGGTTTCTTTTTCATGTGATTTTAGCTTGTACTTGGACAGAACAGTTTCATGTGCAGAAGTAAAAACATCAGTCCCAGGAGATACTGGACCATTGGCCCAGAGTCCATATGTCAGTAGTCTCTTTCCCCTTTGGGACATGGCTAGTTACCATGGTAACTGGCAGCCAAGGCTTATTAGTGCTTGTTAGTGTTTAAAAGGTGATTTATAAGCATATAAATAATTGGCAGCTCTTTAACAGGTGGGGCTCCTGAACTCAGCTGCCTTTGGCAATTATCTACGGGATTCAAGAGCTGTGCTCCTATCCTCTGCAGCTGCCTGCCTGCCTGTCTGGCTCAGACACCATCAACCTTGAAAACAAGGCAAAGAGGAAACAATCCATTAGTGGAGTGGGTGGAGCAGATTGTATGACCGATGGTGGTCGTTCGCCTAGCCTAGTGCACAGGGACAGATGGGAGGGAGTGCAGGTTGCCCACTTTCAACTTTTCATTTAGAAAATATACATACTGCATCCCAAAAGCCCTTATTTCTTGGAAAATTCATTAGAAATAGAGCCAGACTTACATATATGTGGTTGTTTATACTGGAAGAGCCCCTTATCTAAAAATACCTCCTTGAATCAGCAACCACAGGACCTGAAAGTGCATCAGAATAGATGTACTGTATTGCATTATTTTCAGCTCCCTCTCTCTCTCTCTCTCTCTCTGTGTGTGTGTGTGTGACAGAGAGAGAGAGAGAGAGAGAAAGAGAGAGAGAGAGAAAGAGAGAGAGAGAGATACAAGAAGAGAGAGAGAGAGAGGCAGAGAAGAGTTGTTTGAGGGTATCAGGGAAGAAAGAAGCTGAGAGAAAAATGGAATAGTTCAACACTCCCAATGTTATTAAACACACAAACCTTGTTTTTTGCCACATGTTTAATAATTGAAGACACCCAGGAGAGCATGAGAAGACTGAGAAGACTGAGAAAACAGAGCTATGAATGCCAGGGATACAAGACTTTGTGGACTAGAGCCACAATTTTGTCAGATCACAAATTTGACTGGCTAGACCCAACTCAAATAATTCTGCGTTTGTTGGTTTGTTTGTTTTAATTGATAAGATCTTTTTCAACACCTTTTTTTTTTTTTTTACAGTTTTGCAGTCCTAGATTACTAAGAAATACATTTTTCAAAGAATGTCATGCATTCATCTCTCTAATACATAAGTGATACTGCATCAGTTATTATTATCATTTTCACTTTAAGTACATGAGAAAAAGAGAAAAAATGAGAGGATATTTGATAGGTATTACAATGGTAATAAGAAATAAGGGGTGAGACTTTGGAGAGGAAAGACTTTGAAGAGAAAGACTAAAAGGGGAAAAAACTGGAGGCTACAAAGTTGTATCCTCTGGTTTTTGCAGCCTATTTCTTTCATTTGTAGAGAATCTCAGGAGCCTATAACCAGGCAAAGTCAGCCAGTGCTGCTTGAGGGATGGCATAAAAATGGTGAGTGTATCAGCTGTGCATTGTCCTGTAGGGCATTCCATCAACTCTAGGAGTTACACAGATCAGCAGTGATTATTTAGGCCTTCAAGCAAGAGGGGCTGATTAGCACTTTTATTTTAACTTATGTAACAGCACATTTTCTCCCCCATTCAACTAAGTGTCTAATTCCAGTGATGAAACACCTCACTCACCAACAACTTGAAAGTGTTATTCAGGTTGATTAAACACTACTCTATTTATGGAAATACTTTCTGTTTTAATAATTGGTAGTGGTTTTTAAGTCTACCCTCTACAAAGCAGGGGGTAATTACCTTGATCCTTTCTCTTCCTTGCTGAAGTTTTTGAATACAATATATGCTTTCTGAAGAAAAATCCTATTCGAAATAAAAATAGAAATAACAAACATTTACACAATTCTTACTATGCTCCAGGCATTAGTCTAAGTGCTTTACATATAGTAATTCATTTAATTCTCACAAAATGTATATAAATTAGGCATAATTATTATCCTCTTTTTACATTTCAGAAAACAGAAATGTTAAAAGAAACCTAGTCGTGGATATAGTAAGGAATAAATTAGGAACAGACCTAGAATTTGAAAACATAGCACAATAGAGCCTGCCCCCCTGCTTCTTTCAATTTTGTCAACAAATGTGTATTTAGTGATAGTTTCCCCTTCCAGTTAAGAAATAGAAAGTTGTAAGAAAGTGCAACTCTCATCATAACAAACAAAACAAATTCAGTGAGGTACAAAATCAGATTTTCTGAACCCACCAAAAAAGTGACAATGCAAAGAAAGTTTAAATAAACTAAACTTCAGAGATGAACACTTTTGGGAGAGAAGACATACAGAGCTGCTCTCCTCCCTGGCTGCTGGGCAGAGAAAGTAAAATTCCCTTATGGACAGGGAAAAGGAAAAAGCAACCAAATCTTTAACAAAATTTTAAAGCCTATGTGTGGACTGCTAAGAAAAACTGGAATTCTGAGCCCCCTAACTACAGAGCAAATCTGCATTCACTTGCCAACTCTATTGCCTGAGTCTTTACCAAGTGTTCGGGGCAGCTTTCCAAAGGCTTGAAGGCAGGAGGGAAGAGCTAGGAGTGATCAGTTTCAACTCAGGATTTATCTTCCAAGGGCTGGGGGCAGATAAGAGTTCTAAGAGAGACTTATCTAAAACATTTTGGGAGGAAGAAGGCCTTCCTGGCATAGAAAGCCTCGGGGAGGACTGGAGGAAAGCAAAGAGAACTCCCCAGCAACCCACAGAGCTTGCAGCCAGGCTGCAAAAGCAGAGAGAGAGCGAGCTCCATGCTTTCAAAAGCCAACATTTGGACAGAAAACCATAGAGACATATGCATCTTAGTAGCCTTTAGACCCCAAGTCCACCAGAGGTAAATTCTAACTCCACTCACAAAACATTTAAAGATTATGGTTCAATTAAAGATGCAACATAGCCCAAACACACATCAACCACAGATAAGGTTTATTTGGCGCTTAACTCTAGCTATTTTCTGGAAATAAATATGATTTACTTTCATTTCTACTGTTTTTCGAATGTAAAATATCTCTAGTACCATAAAAACTTACATGACATTCAAAGAAGCAAGTAAATAAAACTCATGGCCAAGAGAGAATATACAAGGAAAAGTAGAGCCAAAGAAGGCCTAGATGTTAGAATTGTGAGACACATTCTTAAAAAATTTATAATTAGACATCTAAAAGATCTAGTATACAAAATAGCCAACAAGAGTGAGGAGATGGAGAAATTTTTGCAGAGACAATGATACTATATTAAATAAAAATATCTGATGAAAATTCTAGAAAACAGTACACTATCAAAATGAAGTTTATTAGATTAACTTAACAGCAGACTGGAAGAAGAGAAGAATATAAAGTTATTCTCAAAGACAGGCCAATAGAAAGCATTCATTTTGAAGCACAAAGAGAAAAAAAAATAGACAAAAGTGCTTGCGATCTGTCGGACAATATCAAACCTACCATGAGTGTGGAAAGAGAAGAGAGAGAATATGATTTTTAAAAAAAGAATCTACATAAATTTTCATGAAATGATTCTAAAGGATTAAAAGACATTAACACACATATCCAAGACACTCTGTGATATGGTTTGGCTGTGTCCTCACCCAAATCTCATCTTGAATTGTAGCTCCCATAATTCCCATGTGTTGTGGTAGGGACCCAATGGGAGACAACTAAATCATGGGGGTGGTTTCCCCCATACTGTTCTCATGGTAGTAAATAAGTCTCACAAGATCTGATGATTTTATAAGGCGCTTCCCTATTTGCTTGATTGTCTCATCCTCTCTTGCCTGCTGCCATGTAAGACACGCCTTTTGCCTTCTGCCATGACTGTAAGGCCTCCCCAGCCACATGGGACTGTGAGCCCATTAAACCTCTTTTTCTTTACAGATTACCCAGTTTTCAGTATGTCTTTATTAGCAGCATGAAAACAGACTAATACAGTAAACTGATAACAGTAGCATAGTGTGCTGCTATGAAGATACCCAAAAATGTGAAAGCAAATTTTGAACTGGGTAACAGGCAGAGGTTGGAAGTTTTGAGGGCTCAGAAGATAATAGGAAAATGTGGGAAAGTTTGGAACTTCATAAAGACTTGTTGAATGGCTTTCTCCAAAATGCTGATAATGATATGGACAATGAAATTCAGGCTAAGGTGGTCTCAAATGGAGATAAGAAACTTGTTGGGAACTGGAGTAAATGTAACTCTTGATATGTTTTAGCAAAGTGACTGGTGACATTTTGTCTGTGCCCTAGCGATTTGTGGATCCTTGTACTTGAGGGAGATGATTTAGCATATCTGCAGGAAAAAATTTCTAAGTAGCAAAGCATTCAAGATGTGATTTTGGTGCTCCTAAAAATATTCAATTTTAAAAGGAAACAGAGCATAAAAGGTTTGAAAATTTGTAGCCTGACAATGTGATAGAGAAGAAAAAAAAAGAAAAACCTATATTCTGAGGAGAAACTCAAGCTGGCTGCAGAAATTTGCATAAGTAACAAGGAGCCAAATGCTAATTGCCAAGACAATGGGGAAAGTGTCTCCAGGAAATGTCAGAGTCCTTTGCGGCAGTCCCATCACAGGCCTGGAGGCCGAGGAGTAATAAATGAATTCCTGGGCTGGGCCCGAGGGCCCCCTGCTGTGTGCAGCCAAGGGACTAGGTGTCCTGCGTCCTGGAGTGCTCTAACCATGGCCAAAAGGGACCAAGATACAGCCCAGGCTGTGGCCTGGGTGCAAGTCCTCAGCTTTGCGAGGTTTCACATGGTGTTGAGCCTGCAGATACACAGAAGTCCTCAGATTTGCGAGGTTTCACATGGTGTTGAGCCTGCAGATACACAGAAGTCAAGAATTGAGGTTTGGGAACCTATACCTGGATTTCAGAAGATGGATAGAAATGCCTGGATGTCCAGGAAGAAGTTTGCTGCAGGGACAGGGCCTTCATGGGGAATCTCTGCTAGGGCAGCATGGAAGCAAAATGTGCAGTTGAAGCCCCCACACAGAGTCCACACTGGGGCGCTGCCTAGTGGAGCTATGAGAAAAGGGCCACCATCCTTCAGACCCCAGAAGGGCAGATCCACTGACAACGTGCACCGTGTGCCTGGAAAAGCTGCAGACACTCAACGCCAGCACATGTAAGCAGCCAGGAGGGAGGTTGTACCCTGCAAAGCTACAGGGGCAGAGCTGCCCAAGAACATGGGAACTCACTTCTTGCATCAGTGTGACCTGGATGTGAGACATGGAGTCAAAGGAGATCATATTAGAGCTTTAAGATTTGACTGTCCTCCTGGATTTCAAACTTGCATGGGGCCTTTCACCCCTTCTTTTTGGCCAATTTGTCCCATTTTGAATGGGTGTATTTATCCAATGCCTGTCCCCCCATTGTATCTAAGAAGTAACTAACTTGCTTTGGATTTTACAGGTTCATAGGCAGAAGGGACTTCCCTTGTCTCAGATGAGACTTTGGACTGTGGACATTTGAGTTCATGCTGAAATGAGTTAAGACTTTTGGGGACTGTTGGGAAGGTATGATTGGTTTTGAAATGTGAGAACATGAGATTTAGGAGGAGCTGGGGTGGAATGATATGGTTTGGCTGTGTTCCCACCCAATTCTCATATTGAATTGTGGCTCCTATAATTCCTCTGTGCTTTGGGCAGGACCCAGTGGGAAATAATTGAATTGTGGGGGCAGTTTCCCCATAATATTATCATGGCAGTAAATAAGTCACTCAAAATCTGATGATTTTATAAGGGGTTTTTCTTTTTGTTTGGTTCTCTCATTCCCTGTTGCCTGCCACTATGTAAGATGTGCCTTTTTCCTTCTACCATGGTTGTGAAGCCTCCCCAGCCATGTGGAACTGTGAATCCATGAAATCTCTTTCTCTTTATAAATAACCCAGTATTGGGTATGTCTTTAGATGGAGGTTTGCTCTTGTTGCCCAGCCTGGAGAGCAATGGCATAATCTCAGCTCACTGCAACCTCTGTCTTTCCAGTTTCAAGTGATTATCCTGCCTCAGCCTCCTAAGTAACTGGGACTACAGGCACTTACCACTATACCCAGCTAATTTTTGTATTTTCAGTAGAGACGGGGTTTCACCATGTTGGCCAGGCTGGTCTCGAACTCCTGACCACATGATTCACCTGCCTTGGCCTCTCAAAGTGCTGGGATTACAGGTGAGAGCCACCACACCCAGCCTGGTACGTCTTAATCAGAAGCATGAAAACAGATTAATACACTCTGTGAACCCTATACAGATATTACAAAGCAAAATAATCCTGGGCACCTCATAGTCAAATTGCTAGAAACTAAAGACATTGAATGTGACTTAAAATTAGCCATTAAATTAGACACATTATATGCCATGGACCAACAATATGCACACCAGTCAGAATAGCTATTATTAAAAAGTCAAGAAACAATAGATGCTGGTGAGGCTGCAGAGAAAAGGGAAAACTTAGACACTGTTGGTGGGAATGTAAGTTCAGCCACTGTGGAAAGCAGGTTGAAGATTTCTCAAAGACCTTAAAATAGAACTACCACTAGACGCAACAGTTGTTTTACTGGGTACACATATTCAAAAGAAAATAAATCATTCTACCAAAAACACATGCACTCATGTGTTCATCACAGCACTATTCATAATAGTAAAGACGGAATAAACCTAGCTGTCCATCAACAGTGGATGTGATAAAGAAATGTTATATATTGAGTAATTATGGACATAAAGATGGCACCATAGACACCAAGGACTACTAGAGGGGGAAGGAAGGAGTGGGAAAAGGATTGAAAACCATTGGGTACTATGCTCCATACCTGAGTTAAGGTATCAATTATAATCCAAACCTCAGCATCACACAACATACACAGGTAACAAACCTGTACATGTGCCCCTTGAATATGAAATAAAAGTTGAAATTATTTAAAAAGTAAAAATCAATATAAATAAAATAGTTGACAACATATTATTGGAAAAAGTAACAATATATTTAAAATGCTAAAAGAAAAAACATCAACCTAAGTATGATCTATCTATATATCTGTTTATTTATTTATCTATCTGTATATCAGTTGCCTTTAAAAAGGAAGGTAAATAAAGTAATTTTCAGAGGATATAAACTGAGGGAATTTGCTTCTCGTGGCTTTGCACTATAAGACATGGTAAAATAAACTTTTAAGTCTAAAAAGAAATTATACCAAATGTAATTCCAGGTCTGCATAAATAAAAGAAAGACATGAAAGTGGGTAAATACAAAAGATCTCCAATCTGTATTTATTTTTAAATGTACATTTCTATATTTTTAAAGGACTACAGAAGATATATATATATGTGTATATATATATTCAGTATATATATATACACTGAATATATTAAGAGGCTCTTAGCATATGTAGAATAAAGGTATGAGAGAAAGGTGCACAAAGCACAGGAAGAGAAGAAAATTATACTTTCCACAAAAATTCTACCACTAATATAATACTCAATTGTAATAAACTATAAGCTTCCTCACTAACATCCAGAACAAGGCAAAGATGTCCCTTTCACAACTATTCCATGCCATAGTGGAAGTTCTAGCTAATACAATGAGACAAAAAAAGAAATAAAATATCTAAAGATTGGAAAGGAATAAATAAAACTGTTTTTGTCCAGAGATGATGTGATTTTCTGTGTAGTAAATCAAAAAAGTCAACAATAACAACCACAAAAAAAACCTCCACAAACTAATAAATGATTATAGTAAGGTTGCAGGATAGAATGTTAATGTTCAAAAGTCAACCTCTTTCCTGTATACCAACAAAGTTCATGCGGAATTTGAAATTAAAAAGTCATTACAATATATATTAGCACCCTAAAAATGAAATACTTGGACATTAATCTAATAAAATATGTACAAGGTCCAAATAAGGAAAACTAAAAAACTTCGATGACTGATATAAAAATAAAACTACACAAATAAATGGAGTTGTATTCTATGTTCATGGATAGGAATACTCACTATTGTCAAGATATCTGTTTTTCTTAACTTCTTCCATAGATTCAACACAATCCCCACTGAAATCCTAACAAGTTATTTTGTGTCTATTTACAAACTTATTCTAAAGTTTATATGGAGAGACAAAAGATCCCAGAAAGCCAAGTCAATATTAAAAGAGAAAAATAAAGTTGGAGGACTAAAACTACCTGACTTTAAGACTTACCATAAAGCTAACGTCAGCAAGACCATGTTGTATTACTAAAAGAATAGACAAATAGATCAATAGAACTGAATAAAGAGCCTGGAAATAGACCCACATAAATACAGTCAACTGATCTTTGATAAAGGAGTGAAAACTGAATGAGGCAAAGACTCTTTTCAACATGGTACTGGAACAACTGGACGTCTACCGTCAAAAACAAAAAATCTTGACACACAATGTACACCCTTCACAAAAATTAACTTAAAATGGATCATAGACCTACATGTAAAAAAAAAACTCTAAAACTTTTAGAAAAAAAATTAGAGAAAATTGAGGTAACCTTGGGTTTTGGATGGCTTTTAATATATAACACCAAAGGCATAATCCTCAAAAGAAATAATTGATAAGTTGGGGTTCGTTAAAATTAAAAACTTCTGCTCTGGAAAAGAAAATGTCAACAAAGTGACAAGACATCCATAATCTGGGAGAAAATATTTGCAAAAGATTCATGTAATAATGGATCATTAGGCAAAATGCATAAAGAATTCTTAAAACTCAACTATATTAAAAGGAAGAACCCAATTTAAAAAATGAGACAAGTACCTTAATAGTCACCTCCCCAAAAAGAATATACAAATAGAAAGTAAACATATGAAAAGAGGTTTAACATCAGATGCGACTAGGGAATTGCAAATTAAACCATTGAGTTACCACTAAATCCCTATTAGAATGGTCAAAACCAAGAACACTGACAACTTCAAATGCTGATGACGGTGTGGAGCAACAGAAGCTCTCCTTCATTGCTGATGAGAGTAAAATGGTACAGTAACTTTGGAAGATAGTTTGGCAGATTCGTAGAAATATAAAAATGCTCTTGCCATGGGATTCAGCCATCGTTCTCCTTTTCATTTACCCAAAGCAATTAAAACACTAATGTCAACACAAAAACCTACACACGGATGTGTATAGCAGCTTTATTCATAACTGCCAAAACCTGTAAGCAACCAAGATATCCTTCCGTAGGTTAACTGATAATTAAACTGTGGTACATCCATACAATGTAATGTTATTTAGCATTAAAGAGAAATGGGCTATCAAGCCATGAAAGGACATGGATGAACCTTAATTGCAACAAGAGAAACATAACAAATGGCATAAGTAAAAAGCAAATATAAAAACAGGAGATTTAAACCAAACTATGTAAATAATTTTATTAAATGTTAATAAAATAAACACTTCATGTAAAGGTCAGAGACCAAAAGATTATGTAAAAAAAGAGAAAAATCTCTATGTCATTTATAAGAAATAAATTTTATGAATAAAGGCAGAAGTTGAGGCTGGGTGTGATGGCTCATGTCTATAATCCTAGTTGGAAGATCAAAACAAGAGAATTGCTTGAGGTTAGGAGCTCAAGACCAACCTGGGCAACCTAAGGAGACCCCATCTCTACGAAAATGTAAAGTAAAAGGAGCCAATATGAAAAGGATACATACTGAATAATTCCAACTATATAACATCCCGAAAAAGGTAAAACTATTGAGACAGTCAAAAAATCAGTGATTGTGAGGAGCTGTGGAGGAGAACAGATGAATAGGCAAAGACCAGCAGATTCCAAGAGCAGTTAAATTGTTTTGTATAATATAATAAAATGGTGAACACATGTCATTATACATTTGTCAAAACCCTCAGAAAGCACACCACCAAGAATCAAGTATAATATAAACTATGGACTCTGGGTGGCAATGATGTGCCAATGTAGGTTCATCAATTATAATAAATGTACCACTGTCCACTGTGGTGTGAGATGTCAATAGTGGGCAGGCTGTGTGCTAGGGAGGTTGGACAGGTAGAGGAATTATATGGAAACTCTGTACTTTCCACTTAATTTTTCTGTGAATCTAAAACTGACCTAAAAATCAAATTCATTAATTAGATATATATGTTAATATATATTTAATGTGTATAAACCATTTATATGTACTGCCTGTGAAGTAGCACAGTATTATTTGAAGATGAGCAGTAATGAATCTAAGATTTGTATTGTAATATCAAAATTTGTACTGTCAATAGGATAGATACTTGCTATATGTTTGTATTTAAATTTAGATAAAAATTAATTAAAATTAGATAAAAATTAAATATTCAGTTCCTCAGTAACACTACTTATATTTAAAGAACTAAAAGGGGCTATTATATTGGACTGAAGAGATGTAGAATATTTCCATCATAACAGAAATCTCACTTAGAGAGTACTTCTCTAGATAAACTCCTAAAATACAACATAAAGGCATATATATAAATATTAAAAATAGGAATTAATATGGAATTCAAATATCTGTGATTTACCTTGAAGAAGGCAGGAAAGAGAAACAAATAACAAATGGAATAAGTAAACAACAAATACAAACCCAGGAAACTCAAACCAAACTATGTCAATAATTACGTTAAATGTTAATGAACTAAACACTTCATTTAAAGGTCAGAGATCATATTATATTTTAAAAGAGAAACAATTCTATGTTACTTATAAGAAATACATTTTATGTATACAACCAGAGGCTAAGGCTGGGCACAGTGACTCACACCTGTAATTCCCACATTTTGGGAGGCCAATGTGGGGGGATTGCTTGAGGCAAGAAGTTCGAGTCCAGCCTGGGCAACGTAGCAAGAACCTATCTCTACAAAAAATAAAAATAAAAATAGAAATAAAATATAAAACTATTAGCCATGTGTGGTTGCTCACACCTGTAGTTCTAGCTACTTGAGAAACTGAGTCAGGAGGATTGCTTGAACTCAGGAGTTTTAGGCTGAAGTGAGCTATGATCATGTCGCTGCACTCCAAATAGAGTGAGACCATGTCTTGAAGAAAAAATAATGACAGGTTGAAAGCAAATGTATGAAAAATATGCCGGAGGCTGGTCAAGATGACCGAATAGAAGCAGCTAGTGTGTGCCGCTCTCATGGAAAGAAATAGAAAGGGTGAGTAAATACAGCACTTTAATGGAAACATCCAGGTTCAAATGTTGGGATTCATCAAGAAAACAACTTGATACAGGAAGAATGAAGAAAAATAAGACAGGAGGACTGTCCACCTGAGAGTGACATGGAGCCAGGGAAGCCTCTCCTGCCCAGGGAACTGGTGAGTGAGTGAGCGACCCCAGGGACCCATGCCCCTCCCATGGATCTTTGCAACCCTTAGGTCGGGAGATACCCTCATGAACCCACTCCACCAGGGCCTGCAGTCTGACATGCAGAACTATGTGGAGTCTTGGCAGAGCAGTCACTCAAGTACATGCACAGCCCAGGGAGCTTTACACACCAGGGATTTCCAGCAAAGGTGGCTGCAACTCCAGCAAAGCAAGAGGTTAGACTCCCATACACACCCCTTGGAAAGGGGCTGATTCCAGGCAGCTGAGGAGCTGCGGTCTGCCGGCTCTGCTGAAGCAACCGCACCTCGTAGGATAAGACTTGCTGACTGGGGACTCCAGTCAGCCAATGTTACACCTCCCTAGAGGAAGCTCCCAGAGGGAGGGGTGGGCTGTCATTTTTGCCATTTTTGCAGCCTTAGCTATTGTTTCCTTCGGTCCAGCCACCCTACAGAAAGCAGCTAGACTGCTATTTTTATGCAGGTCCCTGACCTTGCTTCTCCTCACTAGGTGGGACCTCCTGACCAGGGTTACCAACCACCCTCACTGGTGTTTTCCAGCTGGTAGTGGTTCTGAGACTACCTGGAACTGGGCACTATCTTTGCTGTTTCACAGCCTTACCTATTGTTGCCTGCAGGTTCCAGGAAGTCCAAGGTGACTAGGTCCTGGGGCAGTTCTTCAGCGCAGAGCAGCAGCTCTACAAAGAAGGGGCCAGACTGCTTTCTCACATGCGTCTTGGGTCCCGTTTCTCTTTCCTGGGAGAAATCTCCCAACTGAGTGAGGTCCACAGCCATCTTTGCCAGTGTTTTCCATCTGGCATCAGTTTCACACCTCCCTGGGATGGAACTCCTAGAGGGAGGGCCAGTCTCTCAGCCTTTGGCATTGTTGCCTTTGGGATTTGGAGAGTCCAAATTGACTGGTGGCTGGAGTGGACCCCTAGCACAGCACAACAGCTCCACAAAAAAAGTGACCAGATAGCTTTTTTGCATGGGTCCCCAGTGCCATTCTTCCTCATTGGGTGGAACCACCCAACTGGGGTGTTCAGTCACCCCCACCAGTGTTTGCTGGCCAGCAGCAGTTTCAAACCTCCCTGGGACAGAGGTCCCAAAGGGAGGTGTGAGCTGCCATCTTTGTTATCTAGCAGCATTAGCTGTTGTTGCCTTCAGGCTTTAGAGAGTCCAAGGCAACCAGGGGCTGGAGCAGACCCCCAGGAAAGCACAGCTGCCCTACATAAAAGCAGTCAGATATGGTTTTACATGGGTTCCTGATCCCATTCATCCTCAGTGGGCGAGATCTTCCAACAGGGGTCTCCAGCCACATTCTGCTGGTGCGTTCAGGCCAGTAACAGGTTCATATTGCCTGAGAAAGAGTTCCCACAGGGAAGGCCGGGTCCCCATCTTTGCTGTTTTGCAGCCTTCACTGTTGTTATCTTCAGGGGCTGGAAAATGTGAGGTGACTAGAGACGAGTGGATCCCCAGCCTACTGCAACGGTCCTACAAAAAAGTGCCAGACTGTTTTGTTGGCAGGTCCTCCCAGCCTGGGTCTCCAGCCACCCCGTGCTGGGGCTATCAAGCCAGTACTTCCTCTGTAACTCCCTGAGACAGTAGTTCCCCTGCAGCTCCCTGAGACAGAACTCCCAGTGGGAGGTGCAATTTGTCATCTTTGTTGTCTCATAGCCCTTGCTATTACTATCTCTAAGCTCTGAAGTGTCCATGAGGACCAGAGGCTGGTCTAGACCCTCAACACACGGCGCCCACCTCACAGAGAAGTGGCCAGACTGCTCTATACACAGGTCCCATCCTTACTTCTCCTCACTGGGCAGGGCTGCCTGACCTGAGACTCCAGTACAACCATTGTGCCTCCAGCTTGCCACTTCAATCAGAGGTAGCCCAACAATTAAAGGAACACCCAAATGAAGAGATGAGAAAGTGCCAGCACAAGAAGTCTAGCAACTCAAATGGCCAAAATGTCTTATATCCTCTAAATGACTGCACTACTTCTCCAACAAGGGTTTTGAGCCAGGTTGAGCTGGCAGAAGTAACAGAAATGGAAATCAGAATGTGGATAGGAACAAAGATCATCAAGATTCAGGAGGATAGCAAAACACAATCCAAGAAAAGTAAAAATCATAATACAATGATACAGGAGTTGACAAACAAAATAGCCAGTATAAAAAAGAACCCAACTGAACTGATATAGCTGAAAAATACAGTACAAGATTTTCACAATGCAATTGCAAATATTAACATTAGAATAGAAAAAGCTGAAAAAAAGAATCTTAGAACTCGAAGACCAGCTTTCTGGAATAAGACAGTCAGACAAAAATAAATAAAAAATAAATAAAAGGAAATGAATAAACCTTCCAAGAATTATGCAATTATGTAACGAGGCCAAATCTATGAATCACTGGCACCCCTAAAAGGGAGAGGGAAAAAGCAAACAACTTTGAAAACATATTTCAGGGTATTTTCTCCAAAACTTCCCCAGTCTCACTAAAGAGGCCAACAGTGAAATTCAGAAAATACAGAAAACCCCTGCAAGATTCTACACAAGAAGATCATCCCCAAGACATATAATCATCAGATTTTCCAAGGTTGAAATGGAACAAAGAATGTTAAAGGCAGCTAGAAAGAAAGAGCAGGTCTCCTACAAAAGGAACCTCATCAGGCTAACAGCAGACCTCTCAGAAGAAACAGTACAAGCCAGAAGACATTGGGGGTCTTTATTCAACATATTTAAAGAGAAAAAAAAATCTCCAACAAAGAATTTCATACTGAGCAAAAGTAAGATTTCTAAGCTAAAGAGAAATAAGATTCTTTTCAGATAAGCAAAAGCTGAGGGAGTTTGTTACCACCAGAAACACCTTACAAGAGATCTTGAAAGGAACGATAAATATGGAAAGACCATTGCTAGCCAACACAAAAACACAATTAAGTACATAGACCAGTGACACTATAAAGCAACCACACAAAAAGCCAACATAACCAGCTAACAACACAATGACAGGATTAAATCCACACATAAATATTAACATTGAATACAAATGAGCTAAGTGCCCCATTTAAAGGCACAGAGTGGCAAGCTGAATAAAAAAGCAAGACCCAAGGGTATGCTGTCTTCAGGAGACCCACTTCATGTGCAATGACACCCACAGGTTCAAAATAAAGGGAGGAAAATCTACTAAGCAAATAGAAATCAGGAAAAACACAGGGGTTGCAATTCTTATTTCAGACCAAACAGACTTTAGACCAAGAAAGATCAAAAAAGACAAATTACATTATATAATGGTAAAGGGTTCAATTCAACAAAAGACCTAATATATATACACACACACACATATATATATATATGTCCAGCACAGGAGCACCCAGATTCATAAAGCACGTTCTTACAGAACTACAAAGAAACTTAGACTCCCACATAATAATAGTGGGAGACTTCAACACTCCAATGACAGTATTAGGCAGATCATCAAAGCAGAACATTAACAAAGACACTTAGGACCTGAACTCAATATTGAATCAAATGGATCTGATAGACCTCTACAGAACGCTGCACTCTAAAAAACAGAATATGCATTCTTCTCATTGCCACATGGTTTGAAATCAACCACAATCAGATATAAAACAATCCTCATCAAATGCAAAAGAACCAAAATCATACCAAACACATTCTCAGGCCACAGTACAATAAAAATAAAAATCAAGACTGAAAAAAAATCACTCAAAACCATGCAATTACATGAAAATTAAACAAACTGCTCCTGAATGACTTTTGGGTAAACAGTAAAATTAAGGCAGAAATCAAGAAGTTTTTGAAACTAATGAGAACAAAGATACAACATACCAGAATCTGTGGGACACAGCTAAGGCAGTGGTAAAAGAGAAATGTATAGCACTAAATGCCCACATCAAAAAGCTAGGAATATTTTACATTAACAACCTAACATCACAATTAAAACAATAAGAGAATCAAAAGCGAACCAACCCCAAATCAAGTAGAAGACAAAAAATAATCAAAATCAGTGCTGAACTAAAAGAGATCAAGAGACAAAAAACAAACAAGCAACAACAACAACAAAAAACATTAAAAATATCAATGAGGCCCGGCACCTGTAATCCCAGCATTTTGGGAGGCCAACACGGTAGATTACCTGAGGTTAGGAGTTCAGGACCAGCTTGGCCAACCTGGTGAAACCTCATCTCTACTAAAACATGCAAAAATTAGCCGGGCGTGGTGGCAGGCAACTGTAATCCCAGCCACTCAGGAAACTGAGACAGGAGAATTGCTTGAACCCGGGAGGTGGAGGTTGCAGTGAGCCGAGATCATGACATTGCACTCCAGCCTGGGCAACAAGAGTGAAACTCCATCTCAAAATAAATAAATAAATAAATAAATAAATAAATATTAAAAAAATCAAATAATCCACATGTTGCTTTTTTGAAAAAATTAATAGGATATATAGACCACTAGCTAGACTAATAAAGATGAAAAGAGAAGATCCCAATAAACACAATTTGAAATGACAAAGAGGATGTAACCACTGACTCCACAGAAACAAAAACAACCCTCAGAGCATGTTATGAACACCTGTATGCACACAAAGTAGAAAACCTAGAAGAGATGGATAAATTTCTGAAACATACACATTCCCAAGACTGAACCTGATTGAAGAAATTGATTTCCTGAACAAATACAGAAACCTAAAATCAAATCAGTAATGAATAGCCTACCAACCATAAAAAGCCCAAACCAGACGGTTTCACAGATAAATTCTACCAGATGTATAAATAATTGCTGAAACTATTCCTACTGAAACTATTCCAAAAACTCAAGGAGGAAGGACTCCTTCCCAACTATTCTATGAGGCCATAATCATTTTGATACCAAAACCTGGCAGAGACATAACAAAGAAGAAAACTTCAGCCCAATAATCTTGATGAACATAGATGCAAAAATCCCGAACACAATAGTTGCAAACTGAATCCAGCAGTACAGCACAAAGCTAATCTATTACGATCAAGTAGGCCTTTTCACTGGAATTCAAGGTTTGTTCAACATAAACAAGTTAATAAATGTGATTTATCACATAAACAGAAGTAAGGACAAAAACCACCTGATTACCTCATAGATGCAGAAAAGGCTTTTGATAAAATTCAACAGCATTTCACATTAAAAACTCTCAATAAACTAGCCATTGAAGGAACACACGTCAAAATAATAAGACCATTAATGACAAACATACAGTCAACATCACACTGAATGGGCAAAGACTGGAAGGATTCCCACTGAGAACCAGCACAAGACAAGGATGCCCTCTCTCATCACTCCTATTCAACATAGCATTGAAAGTCCTGGCCAGAGCAATCGGACAAGAGAAAGAAAGGACATCCAAATAGGAAGAAAATAAGTAAAACTATCTGTTTGTAGTTGACATCATTCTATGTCTAGAAAACCCCATATATCTACCCAAAAGCTGCTTGATCTGATAAACAACTTTATCAAAGTTTCAGGATACAAAATCAACATACCAAAAATCAGAAGAATTTCTAAACACCAAAAACATTCAAGCTGAGAGCCAAATCAGGAGCACAATCCCATTCACAAATGCTGCACAAAGAATAAAATACCTAAGAGTAGCGCTAGCCAGAGGGGCAAAATATCTCTAAAATGAAAACTTACAAGAACACTGCTCAAAGAAATTATAGACAACACAAATGAATGGACAAACATTGTATGCTCATGGATAGGAGGAATCAATATCATTAAAATGGCCATATTGCCCAAAGCCATTTACAGATTTAAAGCTATTCCTATCAAACTATCAATGACATGCTTCAAATAAGTAGATAAAAACTATTTTAAAATTCATGAGGAACCCAAAAAGAACCTGAATAGCAAGGTGATCCTAAGCAAATAAAATAAAGTTGGGGGCATCACGTTACACAACTTCAAACTACACTACAGTGCTACAGTAAGAAAACAGCATGGTACTGGTACAAAAACAAACACATAGACCAGTGGAACAGAATAAAGAGCCCAGAAATTAAGCTCCACATCTACAACCATTTGATTTTAGACAAAAGCTGACAAAAACAAGCAATAGGGAAGATACTCTCTCTTCAATAAATGGTGCTGGGATAACTGGCTAGCTGTATGAAGAAGATTAAAACTGGACTCATTCTTTATACTGTATACAAAAATCAACTCAAAATCGATTAAAGACTTAAATGTAAAACCCAAAACTATAAAAAGCATGGTAGACCAGCTAGGTAATATTATTCTTGACATAGGAA
Organism: Mandrillus leucophaeus; assembly: GCF_000951045.1. Classification (NCBI taxonomy): domain Eukaryota; kingdom Metazoa; phylum Chordata; class Mammalia; order Primates; family Cercopithecidae; genus Mandrillus; species Mandrillus leucophaeus. Next base: position 4,172,891 of record NW_012103166.1, on the reverse strand, counting down.
TGGGCAAAAATTTCATGACGAAGATGCCAAAAACAATCACAGCAAAAGCAAAAATTGATAAGTTGGATCTAATTAAGCTTAAAATCTTCTGCCCTGCAACAGAATCCATTAATATTAATGGACAACCTATAGAATGGGAGAAAATTTTAGCAAAGTATGCATCTTACAAAGTTCTAACATGTAGCATCTATAAAGAACGTAAACAAATTTGCAAGGAAGAACAAACATTATTAAATAGTGGGCAAAGGACATGAACAGACACTTTTCAAAAGAAGACACGCGTGTAGACAAGAAGCATATGAGAAAAAAGTTCAATATATTGATCATTAGAGAAATGCAAATCAAAACCACAATAAGATACCATCTCACACCAGTCAGAGTGGCTACTATTAAGAAGTCAAAAATTAACAGATGCTGCTCAGGTTGTAGAGTAAAAGGAAAACTTATACACTGTTGGTGACAGTGTAAATTAGTTCAACCACTGTGGAAAGCAGTGTGTTGATTCCTGAAAAAGATAAAAACAGAAATACCATTTGACTCAGCAATTATATTATTGGGTATATACCCAAAGAAGTATAAATCATTCTATCATGAAGACACATGTCCATGTATTTTCATTGTAGCACTATACACAATAGCAAAGACATGTAATTAGCCTAAATGCCTAGCAGTAGCAGAACGGATAAAGAAAATGTGGTACATATACAATATGGAATACTATGCTGTCACAAAAAGAATGAGAAAACGTCTTTTGCAGGAACATAGATGGAGCTAGACACCATTATCCTTAGCAAACTAAGGTGGGAACAGAAAACCAAATACTGCATATTCTCACCTGTGGGAACTAAATGAGAACACATGAAAGCAAAGAGGGAAGCAGTACATATTGGGGCCTACTTGAGGTTGGAGGGTGGGAGGAAGGAGACGATCAGAAAAAAATAACTACTGGGTACCAGGCTTAGGACCTGGTTAATGAACTGATCTGTATTATGAACCCCTTGATATATGTTTAGCTACATAACAATCCTGCACATATACCCTGAACCTAAAATTAAAATTAAAGATTAATAAATACATATAAAAGGAACAGAGAGAAAAAGGAATAAAGAAAAATGAACAACAATAACAAAAAATATGCCACTTAAACACTACGATAAAAAATCCTAATGTTCAGATCATGATTCATTGTGTTAAATATACCATCTACAGTAAGACTAAGAAATCTGGTGTGGCTATAGTAATATCAAACAAAATGGACTTCAAGACAAAGAACATCACTAGAGAAAAAGAAGAACATTTTATAATTATGAAAAGATTGATTCATCAGAAAATCATAACAATTCTAAGTGTATATGCACCCAACATAGGATTTCAAAATATGTAGGGCAAAACCTGATAGACCAAATGGAGATGCAATCTACCTTTATAATCAGAGATTTCATATAACACATTACTAAACAACTGTGTGGGTGTAACATGACAGCAACAACTGTACATGGTCTTTGCATGTGCACATAAATTATTAACCATAATAGACTACATACCAGGCCATAAACATTTCTCAAAATATTAAAGGATTAAAATTATAAAGAATATATTCTCTGGACACAATTGTATCAAATTAGAAATATATATATATGTAGATAGATATAATCCTCAAATATTTAGAATTTAACTAAAAATTTCTAAACCTATGAATCAATGAATAATTAATAAGCAAAATTAGAAAATACTATGAAATAATAAAAAGCTATTAATATTTGTGTAATTCAGTTAAAGGTAGGCTAGAGGGAAGTTTATAGTTTGAAATGCATATATTAGAAAATAAATTATCAAAGCTTCTACCTTAAGAATCTAGATAAAGCAGAATGAATTAATCCAAAGTACATGGAAAAAGGAAACAATGAAGACTAAAACCAAAATTCATAATATATAAAGCAAGCAACTCAAAACCAAAATGTCAAAAGTGGAATAATTAAAAAGATTAATAAACTTGACAAACTTCTAGCAAAGGTGATCAAGAGAAAAGAGAGAAAATACAAATTGCCAACATCAAGAACAAGAAGGGGACATCACCAGAGATTCTACAGGAAATAAAAAAAAATAATAATAAACAATTTTATGCCAATACATTCCACAAGTTTGATGAAGTGAACCAAAAGTATAAACAGCACACTTGCCTAAAGTGACATAAGTAGTAGGACAGCTAAATAACGCCATAATTACAAAAGTAATTGAGTTTATACTAAACAGTTTCCTACAAAGTTACTCAAGGCTCAGATGGCTTTACTGAAATTTTATAAAATATTTAAGTAATAAATAATCGCAACTCTACACAAATTATTTCGAAAAGTGAAATACGAAGAAACACTACTCAATATTTTTTTGTATGAGCAGTGTAAGTCTGATGCTAAAACCCGGCAAAGATATTACAAGAAAAAATATAGACCAGTATATATTATCATCACAGATACAAATTGTTTAACAACATAGAGACAAATTGAGGGTATACACACACACACACACACACACACACACACACACACACAAACACACACACACAGAGTGATGCATCCTGAACAGGTGGACTTTATCATAGGTATGCAAATATACTTGAACATTTTGAAAATGCAATTAAAGTAATTCACTGTATGTTAGAGTAAAGGAGAATGGCCATATAATCATCTCAATTGATGTAGAAAATAACATCAGACAAAATGGAATATACATTCTGAATAAAAACTCAGCAAATTAAGAATAGAAAAAACTCTCTTCAACCTAATAAAAAACATCCTCAAAAACCCTATAGCTAACATTTTTAATTGTAAAATATTTTATACTTTCCTTTTTTCTCTCC
>NW_012103166.1:4155754-4169049 GCF_000951045.1 Mandrillus leucophaeus | reverse complement strand
ATAATATCTTTGTAAATTTGGGGGCATGAAAAGAGTTTTCAAAAGGGTACAAAATCAGTAACCCTAAAAGAAAGAAATATGAAATTCATTAAAATTAAAATGTACTGCTCACTAAAAGAAATATTTTCAAGAAAATAAATAGGCAAAAAACATTAGGAGAAAGTTTTCATAGTACATACATTTGAAAAGAAATTATATCCAGAATATATAGAGAATTACTACAAATCAATAATAAAAATTCAGCCTGATTACAAAATGGGTAAAACAATTAGGCAACTACTTCACAAAGAAGAAATATAAATGGCTAGTAAGTGGATGAAAATGTGTTCCAAATGTCCAAAAATTATTTTATAAAAGAATATTTTAGCAACCTTTACAGTCATAATTGTTCCCAAAAGTAAATAACAACAAATATTCATCAATGGGAGAATGAAGAAGCAAAATGTCATAGTCACCCAATATAATGCTACTGCGTAATATAAAGAGAGAAATTACTGATAAAGGCAATAACATGAATAAATTTCAAAAACATTATGAGTAGTAAAAGAATCAGCAAAGAAAACTGTATTTGCTGATTTATTTTATTTATATAACTGCCAGGAGTAGACAAAATTAACTATGGTGAAAGAAGTCAAGTGGAAAGATGGACAACTAGAAGCAGCTAGTGTGTGTGGTTCTCATGGAGAGGAACGGAAAGGGCAAGTAAATACAGCACCTTCAGATGAAGCATCCAGGTACTCATACTGGGACTAATCAAGAATATTTTTTAATTACCTCCCTTGGTGTTCTCCGGCTGACAGATTTTTTTTTTTAATGTATTTTACTTTAAGTTCTAGGGTACATGTGCACAACGTGCAGGTTTGTTACATATGTCTACATGTGCCATGTTGGTATGCTGCACCCATTAACTCATAATAGGAGATTAGGTATATCTCCTAATGCTATCCCTCCCCTGTCTCCCCACCCCACGACAGGCCCCGGTGTGTGATGTTCCCCTTCCTGTGTCCAAGTGTTCTCATTCTTCAATTCCCACCTATGAGTGAGAATATGCGGTGTTTGCTTTTTTGTCCTTGTGATAGTTTGCTGAGAATGATGGTTTTCAGCATCACCCATATCCCTACAAAGGACATGAACTCATCTTTTTTCATGGCTGCATAGTATTCCGTGGTACATATGTGCCACATTTTCTTAATCCAGTCTATCATTGATGGACATTTGAGTTGGTACCAAGTCTTTGCTATTGTGAATAGTGCTGCAATAAATATACATGTGCATGTGTCTTTATAGTAGCATGATTTATAATCCTTTGGGTATATACCCAGTAATGGGATGGCTGGGTCAAATGGTATTTTTAGTTCTAGATCCTTGAGGAATCGCCACACTGTCTTCCACAATGGTTGAAGTAGTTTACAGTCCCACCAACAGTGTAAAAGTGTTTCTCCACATCCTCTCCAGTAACTGTTGTTTCCTGACTTTTTAATGATCGCCATTCTAACTGGTGTGAGATGGTATCTCATTGTGGTTTTGATTTGCATTTCTCTGATGGTCAGTGATGATGAGCATTTTTTCATGTGTCTGGCTGACAGAGATTTGTAACTTCCCTTGGATAGAGCTCCTAGAGGGAGGGGCATGCCACCATTTTTACTGTTTGGGGGACTTAGCTGCTCCAGCCTTCTGGCTTCAAAGTGTCTGAGGTGACTGGGGCTGAAGTGGACACAGCACAACTGCTCTTTTTTAAGTGGGTTTCCAACCATGTTCCTCCTCACTGGGCAGGACTTTCCAAGTGGGGTCTCCAGCCACCTCCTACAGGTGCCTTTGGGCCAGCAACATGCCCATACCTCCCTGGAACAAAGCTCCCAGAAGGAGGGACAGGCTGCCATCTTTGCTATTTTGCAGCCTTCACCAGTGATACCTCCAGATACTGGAAAATTTGAGGTGACTAGTGACTGGAGAAGGCCCCAAGCGTATGGCAGCAGCCATATGGAACACACCTATTGAATGGTGACCACATTGTTATGCAAGTACCTATTCCCATATCTCCTCACTGGGCAGGTCTTCCAGGCCTGGGCCTCCCACCAGTCCTCACCAGAGTTATTGAGCCAGTAGCAACTTGACAGCTCCCTGGGCAGAGCCTCCGGGGTAACTGAAAGCCTCTCTGCCACCACTCCCTCTGTAGTGGAACGGTTCTTGCCACCCTCGGGCTAATGAAGAAGCAAATATCCGAATTGCCTTATTCACACCTACAACAATCTGCAGTTGACCCAAGGAGAGGAGTCCAGTCCATCTCCTACAGGGTCCCAAACACTCTAAAGTGCTTGTCACCAGACAGGGAACCACTGGCTTGGGCCCACAGCACAGACCCTCCACCCTAGGCTGATTGCACTGAGTGAGTGCTGATATGCATCTCTCTGGAGTAGAGTCCCCAAGAGACAAGCAAACAACCCTTGAACACTACCACTACTAAGATCCCTTCCTCTCTTGCCTCCAAGTTAGAGAAGGAACATAAACACTGAGATTGCCCCTGAGATTCAGTGGGCAGCCCAGAAGTGCCAAGTCACAGACTACAGACATCACTCAACAAACAGAGTAACCCTCACTTTCTGACCATTTAGAGAGAACATGGCTGTAACTGTGAGGAAACATAGGAGAGCCACACAACCGAGCAAGAGTCTACCAACTGACCAATAAGCCTAAGTGCCGTCTGTTGGATCACACCCCAAAGCTTCAGCAGCAAAATACCTAACTAACATACTCCCCTCTGAAAGCAGAGACAAGAAGTCAGCTTCAAATAAATATACTCTACAAAGCCTTGGCCCAATAAAAAATATCTAGAAAAGAAGTCTATTGACTGTACTCAATCTACACTGCAGTTAAGGGAATACCCCACATGCAGAGATCAGAAAGAACTAACACAAGAACTCTGGTTATTTAAACAGCTTTAGTGTCATGTGTCCTCCAAAAGACTGCACCAATTCTCCAACAAGAGTTTTATTTTAACTAGGCTGAACTGGCTGGAATAACAGAAATAGAATTCAGAATATGGATAGAAAAAAACATCATCAAGATTCAGGAGGATGCAAAACCCAATCCAAAGAAAATAAGAATAACAATGAAGTGACACAAGCTGAAGGACAAAATAGCCGGTAAGAAAGAGAACATAATGGGTTTGACAGAGCTGAAAAACACAATATAAGAATTTCACAATGCAATCACATGTATTAACAGCAGAAGAGAAAAAACTGAAAAAAGAAACTCAGAACTTGAAGACTGGTTCTCTGAAATAAGACAATCAGACAAAAAGAAAGAAAAAAAAAGTAATAAATAAAACCTCCGAGAAATATGAGATTATGTAGAGGCCAAATCTATGAATGATTGGCATCTCTAAAAAAGGGAGTGGGAGAAAGCAAACAACTTGGAAAACATATTTCCGGATATCACTTATGAAATTTTCCCCCACCTTGCTAGAGAGGACAACAGTCAAATTCAGGAAACACAAAGAACTCCTGCAAGATTCTACACAGGAAGATCATCCCTAAGTCAAATAACCATCAGATTTTCCACAAATGAAATGAGAGAAAGAATGTTAAAGGCAGCTAGGCAGAAAAGGCAGGTCACCTACAAATAGAATCCCATCAGCCTAACAGTAGACCTCTCAGCAGAAACCTACAAACCAGAAGAGATTGGGGCCCCTTATTCAACATTATTAAAGAATAAAAAAATCTTTGGTGGGGGCAGGGATGTGAGGGGGGTGGCTCATGCCTGTAATCCCAGCACATTGGAAGGCCCAGACATGCAGATCACCTGAGGTCAGTAGTTCCAGACGAGCCTGGCCTACATGGTGAAACCCTATCTCTACTAAAAATATAAAAATTTGCTGGGTGTAGTGGCATGTGCCTGTAATCCCAGCTAACTCGGGAGACTGAGGCAGAAGAATTGCTTGAATCCAGGAGGGAGAGGTTTCAGTGAACCAAGATCGCACCAGTGCACTCCAGCCTAGGCAACAGAATGACACTCCTTCTCGAAAAAAGAAAAAAAAAAAAATCTTCAACCAAGAATTTCATATCCAGCTACATTAAGCTTCCTAAGTGAAGAAGAAATAAAATACTGTTTGGATAAGCAAATCTTGAGAGTTTGTTGCCACCAGACCTGCTTTATAAGAGATCTTGAAAGGAGCACTAAACATAGAAAGGAAAGACCACTACCAGCTAGTACAAAAACATAAATACACAAGTCAAAGACACTATAAAGCAATCACATAAACAAGCCAGCATAATAGCCAGCTAACAACATGATGACAAGATCAAATCCACACATATAAATACAAAATTGAATATAAACAGGCTAAAAGTCTCACTTAAAAGGCATACAGTGGCAAATTGGATAAAAAAGCAAGAACAAATGGTATGTTGTCTTCAGGGGACCTGTCTCACACATAATGACACTCATAGGCTCAATGGACTGAAGAACATTTACCAAGTAAATGGAAAACAAAAAAGCAGTGGTGGCAATCCTGATTTCAGACAAAACAGATTTCAAACCATCAAAGCTCACACACACATGAAAAAGATGAGCATTACATAATGGTAAAGGGTTCAATTCAACAAGAAGACCTAACTATCTTAAATAAATATGCATCTAACATAGGAGTACCCAGATTCATAAAGCAGGTTCTTATAGACCTACAAAGAAATTTAGACTCCCACACAATAATAGTGGGAGACTTTAACACTCCACTGGCAGTATCAGACAGATCATTAAGGTAGGAAATTCACAAAGATATTTAGAACCTGAACTCAATATTGGACCAAATGAATCTGATAGACCTTTACAGAACTCTCCACTCCAAAACAACAGAATATACATTATTCTCATTGACACATGACACATACTCTACAAATGACCTCATAATTGGACATAAAACAATCTCCATCAAATGTAAAATAATCAAAATCATACCAAACACACTCTGAGACCACAGTGCAATAAAAATAGAACTCAAGGCAATGAAAATTTCTCAAAGCCATGAAACTACATGGAAATTAAACAACACACTTCTGAATGACTTTTGGGTAAATAATGAAATTAAGGCAGAAATCAAGAAGTTCTTTGAAAATAATGAGAACAAAGATACAACAACTAGAATCTCTGGAGCACAGCTCAGGCAGCATTAAGAGAGAAATTCACAGCACTAAATGCCGACATCAAAAAGTTAGAAAGATCTCAAATTAACAACAACTTCACAACTGAAAAAATTAGAGAAGCAAGAATAAGTCAACTCCAAAGCTAGCAGAAGACAATAAATAACAAAAATCAAGCAGAACTGAAGGAAACTGAGACACACACACACACATACACACACACACAAAACATTCAAAAGATCAACAAGTTCAGGAATTGGTTTTCTGAAAAAAATAAATAAATAGAATAGATAGGCCACTACCTAGACTAATAAAGAAGAAAAGAGGAGACCAAAGTAAACACAATTAGAAATGACAAAAGGAATGTTACTAATGACCCCATAGAAATAAAAACAACCATCAGAACCTGCTACAAATACCTCTATGCACACAAACCTAAAATAAAACCTGGACAAAATGGATAAATTTTTGTACAAATACACCCTCCCAAGACTGCGTCAGGAAGAAGTTGATTCCCTGAACAGACCAATAACAAGCTCCTAAATTGAATCATTAATAAATAGCCTACCAACAAAAACACTTCTCGGATCCAATGGCTTCACAGTCAAATTCTACCAGATACATAACAACAGCTGGTACCATTCCTACAGAAATTATTCCTCTCCTCAAATCATTATATGAGGCCAACATCTTCTTGACAACAAAACCTGACAGAGATAGGACAAAAAAGAAAACTGAGGTCCAATATCCCTGATGAACATCCATGCAAAAATCCTCAACAAAGTACTTGTAAACTAATCCACCATGATCAAGTAGGCTTCATCCATGGATGCAAGGTTGGTTCAACATATGCAAATCAATAAATGTGATTCATCACTTAAACAGAACTAAAAACAAAAACCACATGATTATCTCAATAGATTGCTAAAAGGCTTTCAATGAATTTTAACACCTTTTTATGTTAAAAAATATATCAGTGAACTAGGTATTGAAGCAATATACCTCAAAATTATCAAAGTCATCTATTATAGACATACAGTCAACATTATATTGAATGGACAAAGGCTGGAAGCATTCTTTTTGAAAACTGGCACAAGACAAGGATGCCCTCTCACCACTACTATTCATTATAGTATTGAAAGTCCTAGCCAGAATAATAAGGAAGAGAAAAAAATAAAGGCATCTAAATGGGAAGAGAGGAAGTCAAGCTATCTCTTTTGCAGACAACATGATTCTATATCCAGAAAACCCCATAACTCTATGATCTGATAAACAACTTCAGGAAAGCTAGAGGATGCAAAATCAGCATACAAAAGTCCTTAGTATTTTTATACACCAACAACAGCCAAACTGAGAGCCAAATCAGAAAGGCAATCTCATTCACAAATGCCACAAAAATAATAAATTACCTAGGAATAGAGCTAGCCAGGGAGTTGAAAGATCTCTAAAATGAAAATCATAAACACTGCTCAAATAAACGAAAGAAGACACAAATAAATGGAAAAATATCCCAGGCTCATATATAGGAAGAATCAATATTATTAAAATGGCTATACTGCCCAAAACAATTTACAGATTCAATGCTATTTCTAACAAATTACCAAAGACATTCTTCACAGAACTAGAAACATGATTTTAAAATTCATATGGAACCAAGAGCTTGAATAGCCAAGGCAATTCTAAACAAAAAGAACAAAGCTGGAGGCATCACATTACTTGACTTCAAACTATATTACAAAGCTATAGTAATGAAAACAGCATGGTACTGGTACAAAAATAGTCACTTAAACCAATAGGCTAGAGTAAAGAGCCCAGAAATAAGGCCACACATCTATGACCATCTGATCTTTGACAAAACTGAAAAAACAAGCAATGGGGATAAGATTCCCTACTCAATAAATGGTACTAGGACACCATTTATCTAGGTATAATTAGATAAATGTACAAGGATAACTGGCTAGCCATATGTAGAAGATTGAAACTGGATCCCTTCCTTATGTATAAAAATCAACTCGAAAGGGATTAAATACTTAAATGTAAAACGCAAAATTGTAAGAACTGTGGAAGACAACCTAGGCAATACCATTCTGGACATAGGAGTGGGCAAAGATCTCATAACAAGACATCAAAAGCAAGCACAACAAAAGCAAAAAATGACAAGTGTGATCTAATTAAACCGAAGAGCTTTTGCCAAGCAAAAGAAATTATCAACAGAGTTAACAGACGACCTACAGAGTGAGAGAAAATTTTTGCAAGCAATGCACCTCATAAAGTTCTAATATCCAGCTCTATAAGGAACTTACACAAATTTACAAGAGAAAAACAAATCACCCCATTAAAAAATGGGCAATGAACATGATCAGACAGTTCTCAAAATAAGATATACATGTGGCCAATAAGCATATGAAAAAAAGCTCAATGTCACTGATCATTAGAGAAATGCAAATCAAAACCACAATGTGACACCATCTCACACCAGTCAGAACGGCTGTTTAAAAGTCAAAAAATAGGCTGGGTGCAGTGGCTCACACCTGTAATCCCAGAACTTCGAGAGGCCGAGGTGGGTGGATCACGAGGTCAGGAGTTTGAGACCAGCCTGGCCAACACCGTGAAACCCTGTCTCTACCAAAAAATACAAAAATTAGCTGGGCGTGGTGGCAGGCACCTGTAATCTCAGCTACTTGGGAGGCTGAGGCAGGAGAATTGCTTGAGCCCGGAGGTGGAGGTTGAAGTGAGTCGAGATCATGACATTGCACTCCAGCCTGGGCAAAAGACCTACACTCCGTCTCAAAAAAAAAAAAAAAAAAAAGAAAAAGGGAAAAAAAATAACAGATGCTGGTGAAGTTGCCGAGAAACAGGAACACTTATACATTGCTGGTGGGAGTTTACATTAGTTCAATAATTGTGAAAAGCAGTATGGCAATTCTTCAAAGACCTAAAAGCAGAACTACCATTCAATCCAGTAATCCCATTACTGGGTATATACTCGGACAAATATAAGTTATTCTACCATAAAGACATATGCATTCAAATGTTTGCTGCAGCCCTATTCACAATAGCAAAATCATGAAATCAACCTAAATGTCCATCCAATTTCACTGGAGAAAGGAAATGTGGTACATATATACTATGGAATGCTATGCAGCCATATAAAAGAACAAGATCATGTCTTTTGTTGGAACTTGGATGGAGATGGAGGCTATCATCCTTAGCAAACTATCACAGGAACTGTAAACCAAATACTGCGTGTTCTCATTTATAAGTGGGAACTAAATGGCAAGAACTTATGGACACAAAGAAGGAAACAACAGCCACTGGTGTCTACTTGAAGGGGGAGGGTAGGAAGGTAGAGAGGACCAGGAAAGATAACTATTAGGTACTGTTCTTGATACCTGGTTGATGAAATAATATGTACAACAAATCCCTGTGATATGTGTTTACCTATGTAACAAACCTTCATATGTATTCCCAAACCAAAAATAAAAGTTAAGTAAAAAGAAAGAAAGAAATCAGAAAGTGGTCAACTCTGTAAGTGGGCAGAATGAAAGGAAAATTGACAGAAAAGGGGCATGAAGAAATTTTCTGGGGTAGTGTAGATGACATCACTAAGAAAAAGAATAGGCATGCCACAGATTGGAAAAATTTTTCCTAACACAGATATCTGACAAAGGACTCATATACTGAGTATTTGTATTCTGTATATGGCTACATGCATACATAAAATTGCTAAAATATCAAACAGAATACTTAAAATCTGTGCATGTTATTTTATGTAAATTGTACCTCAATTAAAAATAAATATATATTAAGCACCTACCAAGTGCCAGATTCTGTGCAAACAACTGTAAATACAGTGATGAACCAGACTTTGCTTTCATAAAACTAGAATATCCAATAAATAGCCTTTTCTAGGCTATTCAAGGATTTAGACTTCAACCATATCCTTCTCTTTATCATCAACATAATCAACTATATTTTTAAAATGTACATCGTGGAGCAAAAAAGTGCTATGTAAGGAGTCAGGAGCCCTCACTTTTCTGTCCCTTGAGTAGTTTCCTGAACCCCAGTTCTGTATTTCTGTTTAATGCCCTAATTTGCTAAACAAGGACATCAGTGCAGTATTTAATTTAAGCCCTATATCTTTACTTGTTTTTATTCTTATTGTATATAATAAGGATAATAATATCCATTTCTATAAAGCTATAAACATGGGGGAGAAATTGTTCATCATAGAAGGAGACAGCCCTATTTTCTCTGGCCCTAATATGATGCTTGCCATCATCAGATGTTCTATGGTGCCTCCACTGACTAATTTTTGGTGAGTTAAGCCAAGAGACTGACAGGTTTATTGGATTTTGAAGAAACTGAGGTGTAACTTGTCTTTATTTGAAATCTAATTGCCTTTGTAATGGCTTTTTCAATTATTTTAATTCTGAGACAGAGTAATCAACCCAAAACCCCTATCTTCAAATCAAAAAGCGCCAGCCATAGAAAGACCTTTTTAGTTTTCCAAGTGTAGAAACTTTTGTTTTTAAGATAATTAGTCAAGAGTCAGAGATGGGAAGGAAATCTAAAAAATCAATATGCCCATAAACCATTCTCTCTTATAAACATTTAGAGAACATGCAAGAGTAAATTGCTCTTTTATGAGATCTGCAGAGAAACATAATACATAACTTGCTTTTGTTGTAATTTTTTAAATTTCATTTTGCTCCCAAATTGCTTAAACATTTTTTCATTAGAGAAAATAAACTCACATACAGTACTACCAAACCTTTAAACAAATACCCCTTCCTGTCTCCCATGCTGTTCACTTTCTGTAAGAGTCTGTAATCCCTTCTTCTCATCCTTTCTTCATATCCATGCAATGTCTTTCCTTCCTGTCTATGCAATTTTTAATTTACTTCTATCAGTTATTTTCTCTATCAGCCTCTACCCATAACTAATTTTGCTTCATTCTTAACACCTCTTTTCAATATCATTAATTCAGTAATAGATTCATCAGCAAAATCTTTTTAAAGCACAAATAGTATTTGCAAGGTGTGGGCTCGGTGCCAAGGATTGAGTGGTGAAGAGTTTTCCTGCTGTCTTAAAGCTCATAGTATAGGACACATTAAAAAGAAATAATTGCAAGTGTTATCATTATTCTTTAATAAGTCCTTTTGCCACGTTTAAATTTGGTCTGTGAATGTGTGTTTAGATTTGTTTTTCAGTGGCCTTCCGATTCAAGGTATTAAAGTACACCAAGCTTCTCTCAAGGCTGCCAACTACCACTACCATCTTTTAACAGATACGGTGTTTCTTGCTTAGTAGCTTCTTAGCATTCTAAAAATACATCTCCCCAGGATTTCCCTATCTGACCAGCAAAAGGAAAACAACTGGTGAGAAAGGAATGACAGCTGTGGTCACTGCTCTGTTCCTTTTGTGGTTTTCAACGTTTAATGTTTTGCCTTTCATTCTCCTATTCATGTATTCACTTATTGATTTACTGAATTATGTATTCATTCATTCATTCATTCATTCATTCATTCATAAATACATATGAGCCAGGGAATACACTGGATGAGTAATATCTAGTTCTTGTCTTGAGAAGGTCGAAATATAAAGTTCTATCTCAAAGTTATTTTGCCATTCAAAAAAGGTCAATCTCTCCACTTTGATTAAGTTATACATATATAATATATAGTTACATGTATAGATATAGATATAGATATATAGAGAGAGCAAAACACATTTAAATGTAAAAAATACTTTTTTAGTAGTGGAGTATTCTACTAGATAGTATTTGATGTACATGTGTGTATGAGAGTGTGTGTATGTTTATGTACATATATGTATCTTTACCTTACACTTCTATTAGTATCATACTCCTATAGGGGTGTTTTCAAACTAGCTTTGATATAAACCACATTCTAAAATAGCCTTTCAATTATGCAGAAAATAATGGTTATAAAATAATTTTAATAAGATATTACATGAAATTTTTAAACCACAAATTTAAAGTATCTTCACAGCATTCCCCCAAAACATCAAAATACAAATGTGTGAGTGCGCACACACACACACATACTCCCACTTTTATTCAATTCAGAATAAAGTGGCAATATTTTTGGCTAATTTAATTTATATAAGAAGTGATTATTTTATTATCAGAAATAATAGATATTTCTCAAGGAGTTTTTTTTCATGCTTGAAGTTTCTTTAAGGTAACAATTCATTTTTATATACACTACTCTAAGAGCTAGTTAGTATTATTATCTAGATTTCACAGATGAGAATAATAAAAGGAAATAGAGGTGAAAGAATTTGATTTATTGAGTTCTAAGCACAAAATATAAGATAATAAATAAATTTTGATTAAAAAAAGAAAAAACCTGTTCAAAACAACCTTTAATAATTGGTAAGAATTATTTTAAAATAGTGGATATTAGTTACAAAAAAGTTATGGAAAACTGTTGAAAGGGCATGACTTTTTTCCTGACTGAAAGATGCCAGTGGATAATATTTATCTCCTTGTATTCATCTCCCTCTTAGCATTTTACCAATTTAGAATTCCTCCTTATTTTCTTCCTTTTCTCTTATGATTGAAAAGTTTTAAGTGACTGCTGAAGAGTCCATCTGCATTCTACAAGAAGATTCCAAATACAGAATTTTAAACAAGCCCCTTGCTGCTTAAGAGAAATATAGCACAATGTACTCATGTGGAAACAAAAAACGGATCACTTATTTACTTTTCTGTAATTATACAGAACCATTATAGTCTTCCAGTCTTTTCATTATTAATTGAACATATAAAACATGTTTCAAACTTAGAGCCGTAAAGCCCCTTCTTATCTCATTTTGCATTCCTCTGAGACTTCTCCCCTCTATTGCCCTATGGAAATTCCTTCTGTTCTTCATCATTTTCCCATCGTGGCCTTCTCTACTTATGCTACACATTTGTTTCTCCTAATCCTGTTCATAGAACCATTATTTTTCAATATTATTAGCCTGGTTTCTTTTGACAAAAGCCTTAAAAGCCACTACCTTTTTCTGCCTGTGTTGCCAACTTCTCATGTCCCTGTCATGGTAACACCTTAAATCTCTGACAGCAAATGACAAAATCTCCCGAACTGTCTTGTAGACCAAATTCAACTAAATTGAATAAAGAGTTGGGTAACTCTGAATAAAACAATTGATGTTTGTGGGATAAATGGTGTTGATGGAGTCTGAATCCAAGATATTGGTTATCTGAAAATATAGTGTTAGCTTTGTGTATTATGTTCACAAGTTAGTTCCTTCTTTATATTTTACCAATAATTTTAGTGACTGCCTACAGGTGAGTCAGGAATAGGCTTGAGTAAGCTATTCTGGAAGTTTAAGTATTTTCCACAGTTATATAGCCAATGATGGAGCCTGGATATAAAATAGAAAAGGTTAGAATTTTAAAAGTAGTTAAAGTATAGCTAGTCCTTGTTCTCTACCAATTACCTGCAAACTTTTGACTTCTTGCTTCTGATCTTGATATACTTATCTGCAGAAAAAGGTCTCATTCCCTTCTCTATTTTTCATTTCTTTGGCATTTTAAAAGGTTCTCCCTCCTTTGTAATTAATAGTAATATTGAAGGAATTTTTTCTTTTGGAAAAGGGATCACAGCAAATTTGTGTAACTTAGTTAGAAGCCACAATACAATCTTTTAATATGTTTTCTAAGTCTTGGTGGGAAAATTGTTTTTTCTTTTGTTAACCTTTAAAAATGGTTTGAATGTAAAAGGACACAGTGATTCTTAAACACAGTCAGAGTAACATCTGCCAAAACTAAAAATACCTCATTGATTTAACAAGCCAAATTTGTAGCCATGATAAAGCCATAATGTTATTGTGAATGCCCTGTAATGGGTTATGTGGGTAAAGTAATGTGTTTGTAGAATTGCATAGTTACTCAAAGAGACACTGATAAGCTATATTTTGCTTCTTTGTTCCAGATCCAGGAAGGAAACTTTTATTCATCTGTTTTGACCTAAAATATTGTCTTAATGACATTTGGAAGGACTTAACACCATTTTTCTGGGTTTCAACTCCACTATTCAGCCATACTTCATTCTATATGATTAGGCTAGGCCTTTGTAGACATAGCCATAGTGTCCAATGCATCAAGTTCATAATCAAAAGGCAAAC
>NW_012103166.1:4139191-4155704 GCF_000951045.1 Mandrillus leucophaeus | reverse complement strand
TTGTAGACCAAATTCAACTAAATTGAATAAAGAGTTGGGTAACTCTGAATAAAACAATTGATGTTTGTGGGATAAATGGTGTTGATGGAGTCTGAATCCAAGATATTGGTTATCTGAAAATATAGTGTTAGCTTTGTGTATTATGTTCACAAGTTAGTTCCTTCTTTATATTTTACCAATAATTTTAGTGACTGCCTACAGGTGAGTCAGGAATAGGCTTGAGTAAGCTATTCTGGAAGTTTAAGTATTTTCCACAGTTATATAGCCAATGATGGAGCCTGGATATAAAATAGAAAAGGTTAGAATTTTAAAAGTAGTTAAAGTATAGCTAGTCCTTGTTCTCTACCAATTACCTGCAAACTTTTGACTTCTTGCTTCTGATCTTGATATACTTATCTGCAGAAAAAGGTCTCATTCCCTTCTCTATTTTTCATTTCTTTGGCATTTTAAAAGGTTCTCCCTCCTTTGTAATTAATAGTAATATTGAAGGAATTTTTTCTTTTGGAAAAGGGATCACAGCAAATTTGTGTAACTTAGTTAGAAGCCACAATACAATCTTTTAATATGTTTTCTAAGTCTTGGTGGGAAAATTGTTTTTTCTTTTGTTAACCTTTAAAAATGGTTTGAATGTAAAAGGACACAGTGATTCTTAAACACAGTCAGAGTAACATCTGCCAAAACTAAAAATACCTCATTGATTTAACAAGCCAAATTTGTAGCCATGATAAAGCCATAATGTTATTGTGAATGCCCTGTAATGGGTTATGTGGGTAAAGTAATGTGTTTGTAGAATTGCATAGTTACTCAAAGAGACACTGATAAGCTATATTTTGCTCCTTTGTTCCAGATCCAGGAAGGAAACTTTTATTCATCTGTTTTGACCTAAAATATTGTCTTAATGACATTTGGAAGGACTGAACACCATTTTTCTGGGTTTCAACTCCACTATTCAGCCATACTTCATTCTATATGATTAGGCTAGGCCTTTGTAGACATAGCCATAGTGTCCAATGCATCAAGTTCATAATCAAAAGGCAAACGAAAAAGAAGTCGAATTTTGCAAAGTACTCCTTTCCAAATGATTGTGACTACAACTCTCTCTCTCTGCTCCCTGCTGGAACCTACTCCGTGGTGCAATTACTTGTTGGGACTCTCAGACTTGACTTACCCTAGGATCTGAAATAACTGCTTTCATTTCCCAAATTCCTGCTATCATTCAGAGGTCAAGGGATACTACATAAAGTAACAAACGTATAAGAATGTAGGATTCAGTGGTGGCTAAGGAAATCAGAGAGGGCCATAACTAGAGCACGGGGTAAATATTGGGGCAGTGTTATGGGTTAAAATATGTCCCTCCAAATTTGGTATCCAGAAGCCCTAATTTCCAGTACCTCAGATGTGAACTTTTTTGGGAGAAGGGGCAGCATTGTAGATGTGATTAGTTAAATAAAGATGAGGTCATTAGGGTGAACTCTAATCCAGTATAACTAATGTCCTTATAAAAAGGGGAAATTTGGACAAATTCACTTCATGTGAAGATGAAGGCAGTGATCAAAGTGATGCTTCTAAGAGCCCAGGAAGAGCAAAGATTGCTAGAAAACCACCAGAAATTAGGAGAGAGGAATAGAACAAATTCTTCTTCACAACGTTCAGAGGAAACTAACCCTGCTGACACCTAGATCTGACTTTTAACATCCAGAACTGGAAAACAATACATTTCTCTTGTTTAAGCCACTCAATTTGTGGTGCTTTTATATTTAGAGCAACCCTTACAGACAAATATAGGCAGTCAGCTTGGGAAAACAGCAGAAGCTGATAATTATAGACAACTGGTACAAGTACAGTATTCAGAGGAGAAAGACAACCAGGTATAGCCCAAGCAAATCCAAGTGCCATGGCAGAGACCCAGCCAGGATGACTGGCTTTTCTTACCTGTAGCAGGGAAGGGTTAGATTCTCATCACCCATAAACTAAGAAGTTCATGAAGTGGGAGACATTAAGGAGTTCTTAAGGTGGGAGAAAAGGCTAAGGTATTGGAAAGTATATGTTATGTGGATACATAACAAGAGAAAAAGAGAAAATCAGCTGGTTCCTGTGAGAGTAGAAGCTGAGAGGGCAGCAAAGTATGGCCCAGACTCTAGAGTCTCAAATCCGTCGCAGAGTTTTGTTTTATTATGTCAGCAATGGGGACCATTGGAACAAATCAGTAGGGATTTAAATTCTAATCAAAGAAGTATTTAAGGTTTCTCTGGCAGTTACATACAAAGTCCATAAAGTTTGGAGAGACTGGGGACCGAAACCATGTGACCTCGGACTCATTACTTAACTCTAGCCACTTCATCTGTAACATGGAATCGAGCATATAATAATCTCACTAGATTTTTGTCAGACTTAAATGAGATAGTTCGTGTACAGTGCCTGAGGTCATAGGCTGAATCAGGTACGTACATGACTATAATTTGCCTATTTCTTCAACTTAAATGTAGACATTATTAGCACTTCTTCTTCCTCTTTCCTGACTGTAAGATGCTTGAAAGTAGTTCTTGGAACTCAAGTTTTAATGTATTCCAAGCAACACTTACCCAAGTATTATGAACAGTGAAGACATAGATATCTGAGGTATAGGAAAATTATTACCAAATAGAAGATGGAGGGTGCATTCGGATTTCCCTTTGCCCGTTTCTGTTATCCTCGTAATCTAAATCTGAGTTTAAGGCTGAATGCATTGCAAGAGAGTCAAAACATGCTTGTAAATTTGGGCCTGATTTGCTTTAATGAGGTCTTCCTTTCCTTGATTTCTAGGGGAAAATAAAGCACTTAATAACATGATCCAGAGGGCAGATAACATCTCTTTAATATCTCTCCACATGCTGACCTATTTCAATGCACTGCACTTCTCAGGGATGAGAAGCTATGCAAAGCCGGAGAGGCTGCCTCCTCCTGGGAATGTTTCAGCTTTTCAAGATTCTAGGTCATTTCTCTCCCTGATATTTAGAGTTCATTCCCACTGGGAAACCAATCTGTTCACACAGACTTTTTATTTTTCCAAGCAATTATTGTTTAACCACACTCTAATAGAAATCACATATAAAAATAAAGCCTTGGCCAGGCGTGGTGGCTCACGCCTGTAATCCCAGCATTTTGGGAGGCGGCGACAGCGGATCACCTGAGGTTGGGAGTTCGAGACCAACCTGACCAACACGGAGAAACCCCGTCTCTACTAAAAATACAAAATTAGCCAGGCGTGGTGCGTGCCTATAATCCCAGATACTCGGGAGGCTGAGGCGGGAGAATCGTTTGAACCCAGGAGGCGGAGGTTGCAGTGAGCTAAGATCGCACCATTGCACTCCAGCCTGGGCAACAGAGTGAGACTCCATCTCAAAAAATAATAAAATTAATTAATTAATTAATAATAAATAATAAATTTTTTAAAGTGCTGTATGAAGTTTTTCTTTTTAAATTTCACCAAGAAGAGAGCATAAAGGGCATTCATTTAAGGAAATTTGATTAATTTTGAGTTAAAAAACTGAGCCACCTCCTGAGAAAGGCATTGTTTATCTGTCTACAAAAGACCAAATAAAGAAACCACAGGTTGGATAAAGTTGATTAGGGACAGGTGAGCTTGTTAGGAACTAAGAGGTGTCTCAGATGGTGGAGAAAATGATCAGGAAATATTTCTGTCCTCTGGTGGCTTTGTAGCTTCTTGTAACAAAGAATGTTGCTCCTTGAAATGACCAGGCAGGAACTTCATGAACTGCCTTCAGGCATTAACAAATTTCCTGTTGGTAAGCACATGAAGAAACAGATACAGGAAAATATGAACTGAGACTCATTGGGATCAGAAGCATGTTCCTTTTGTGAAAATGACAGACAGTGTGTCTTCACATGAGATGAAGAATTATGCTCGGATAGAGTTTCTGGAGACCTGGAACTCTTTCTCTCAATTAGCTTGTCCTGCAGGCATTTCAAGTCATAATCTTAGGCACATCTTCATGGCTCTCAATCTTGCCATACTTCTGCAACAAATGCATACATTTCCTAGAATGAGGGACTATGTTTTTCAGGATGTGGTCTTGATTAAAACCACTATCCAGGAGGTCTCTGCACAATTTCAGAATGTTGGAAACATAAAGCAGCTTCAGAATATGGCCTCAAGATTACACATAGAGTGTCTTCCTCCACTTACTTTTATTTCCTCCACTTGCTTTTTACTTGGAGTGTGGACTATGTCTTGTGTCTTTGTATGCAGGTGTCCTCATATTCAGGTGTGTATGTGTTTGGTATGTACACAAGATGTGAATACACCTATGTTTATGAATAATATTTTTGGATCTTTCCAGACAACATTTCCTGCTTTTTTCCTAAAACCCAAAGTGGCAAAAGGTCAATACTGAGAGATGCCAGTTTCTGGCATTTTTGTACATTTTAAATATTTACCTTCTCACTTCTTGTTGCCCCATCACACAGAGATATCAAAGGGATCAATGTTAAAACTGAGATTAGTGATAACTCTACTTATGACATTTTAAAAACACTTCAAGCAATTATTAGCATTCTGTCCATAAAGTTTTTGGAGGATGAGTTATTTTAAAAGAACAAAGATTTGACTTTAGTGTAGTTTACAAAACATCATCAGATGTGCAAATGCACAAAAGTATGAAAGCCACTTTCCAATTTGACAGTAGTTGCTGTGATCAGTGTATTTTCAGTGTCACACAGAGTGTTGGGAAAATAGTGAAGGTACAATCAATGTTCAAATGAATTCAAAGCTTTACAAATAAGTTTGCAGATTTTTCCATTACAGTAGAAAAGTTAACTGTCTAAAAAATCAGATGGCTGAAAGAAGAAGGAAAATGGCAGTTGCATCAAGCTGGAGAGCATGTTGCTTCACAGGACCCAGTATTGCTTATATTCACAAAGAGATCTTGACAAGAAAGAAATTGCCTGGAGGTGGATGAATGCTAAAGCATACCCACTGTGGCAGGGCTCTCAAGGGGCAAAAGGGACAGGTATAGCACATTTACATTTAAGTGATATCAAGGGACTCTGGACAAGAAATGTCTTACAAACAAAGAATGAAAAACATTTTGAAAAGTGAGGAAAAACGACATGTGTTTGGAAGATACTCGATAGTAGCCAGAGAGGGTATAGAAGACCTATCCAGCGCATCTAGGGTCCAAAACTTGTTTAAGACATCTGGGTTCTAGGATGATATCTATCCTGGTCTATTGGCTACTTGAAGGAGAACAAAAACTGAATTTAAAATTACAGACCACAGTCTAAATTAAGGATTTTCCACAGTGTTACCCTGACTTCCCAGCCCCCACCATTTCCAACTATTTCTGGCGACTTCTCTAATTATCCTAAGAAGACAAGAAGAGAAAGGAAGAAAAGTAAGGTTAATATAGTTTTAAAAACTAGATTTTTAAGTACAAGAAAGTAGACACTATACTCATTTTAGTAAAGTATTTGCAGTGTATGTTTTTAAATTTTATTTGCCACGTTACAGATGTCTTAAACACCACAGGTAATTGCACAATTACAGTGTTTGAGGAACAAAGTTTATCTTCAACCTCAGTTTGCTTAGTCAGAAAGTTGTGTGTGCATTTGTGTTTATGCCTCTTCTTTTTCCCAAAGAGATTGGAGAGGGGGTCGGGAAGATAAGAAAACTTTTAATTGGTGCACTCAGCCAAGCAGTTCAGCAACAGAACATTAATTTTTATTTTAATAATGTGATTTTAATTGAATACTTTGCTGGTGCTGCACTGAATTGGGTCTGTTATTTAAAATTAGACCAAGAAGGATTACCCCCCCTCTACAACTAATGCCACCCACACTCCCAAATAACGTGTTTTGCATATGGGAAGAGGCAGAATTTAAATTACTATTCCTTGAGGGATTCTTTAGCAAATGATACTAGTCAATGTATCAATAGAATAGCAAGTTAGTGTTTTAGAATAAACAAACATACAATTGAAATAGTTTCTCTTTAATACACTGTGGCAGAGATCTCTCACTGTCCACTGCATCCTGTTATGCTTTCTCCTCCAGAAGTAGGTTTTTGGCTCAACACCTCCCCTTATAACTAATGAAGTGTGTCTGTATGACTGTGTCTTGACAATGGGTATGAGCATATATGAGTGTATAGCTCCCAGACCAAGGTTACTCTAAAGTGAGGTATATATCATCCATAATTGCTTTTTATTCTTTCTCTGGCTAGAGATTATTATCATATGGCTCTATAAGATGATGAAACAAGATAGAAGAAACTGGCATCGCTTAATGACCACTTGGGGTAGAATTTTTCTGCTGACCTGAGTACCTACTCAGGCATGAGTAAATGGCTATAACATTAAACTACTAAAAACTGGATGTCTGCTATTGTAGTCTAACATGCCTTCTCTATTACATACCCACCTCTAACTGGGTTATCTTTCTTAATAAGTGTAGGAAGTAGAAAATATCCATTGACGGTTTGTCTGTTTCTTCCAGTATTTCCAAGAAGGACCACCTTTAATATAGAAAATGTGTAGTAGCAGTCAAATGTTGTGGTAGTGATTGGAAGTCCCAAGACTTTGGGAATCAGAATCTTCTCATAAAGTGTCAAATATTTTGACTGAAAAAAGAAAATGCTAAAGAAAGCAGAATGTAATGCACTTCAATAAATGTCAAAATGAATGAATGAGTAAGAGAGTAGATGGATGGATGACAAAAGAAAGTAGGAAGACAGTCCAGGATCTAGATGAGGATATAAGAGGGATATAAGAGGGACAGCTCTTTTCTCAACTTGGAAGTACAAAGGATTCAATAATGGTCCATCTTTCCATGCAATAATCAAGAAGAATATGGAACATAACATCATGCAGACAAAAATTGGCATTAATTAAATAGGCATAACATGTCATGCACTGTGCTACATCTTTTCATATGCAAACTTGGATTTTCATAGATGTGGTTTCATAAAAACCCTGCAAGGGAAAAACCACGCTGTCAACTTTTCACAGTAAGAGGCTGCTGAGACTCAGTTTCAATATTACTGGGTTGTATTGCAAGCATGTGGCTAAGCCAGAACTAGGTTTAAGTCTTTCTTATTTTAGGGTCTATGTTGTCCAAAGCATACTACTTATTCCTGGGAACTTAGAAGGCAATTCTGTAAACTTTATTTTGTCAGCTATAACATAAAAACAATAACTATTAAAGTTAACATAATCATATATGTTCATGTGTTTTATTAAAATTCAAAGTGATTATTGTTGCTGATACACTGAGTAAATTTTACTATAATTTAGAAACATCAGATGTCCTATGTTTCATATGAGAATATTTTGAATAAGACAATAATATTTCAACTTCAGGAGACACAGAGGGAGTAGAAAATAGGAAGAAACATGTAAATCTGCACTCCAGGCACCCTGGTCTTGCTGGGCTTCCAGAATTTAATTGCTGTACTGCTCCCAAGTCCCGTTCTCACACACATGAATCCTCACTTCAAGTTCTGGACTTTCTATGTCCTTCAACTTCATCTTTTTTTCAGTCTATCTTTTCTGTTTTGTTGTAGTTATATATGAAATGGAGGTAAAATCAGCTAATTTAACAAATCAGACCGCACTAAGTGGGTGATGTTGTTTCCCTGTTAAATGTCATTCTAGCTAGAGTTAGTACCTCAATCCTAAAATTACTATGAAGAGGATATTTTAGGTAGTACAGAAGGGCTGTGAGGAGCATGTTTTTGGAATATGATGCTGGCTGTGATTAATAAGTATAGCTATGAGGAATTGAGCATATAGCAGCTACCAGGCCCTGTACTAAGTGTTTTACAAGGACAGTCTCATTAAATGTAACCAATAAACCTGTGGATTGGTGCTATTAAAGATGGAACTGAATAGATCAGCTAACTTGACAGAGGTACAGATTTGATTGAAAATTCACTGTTGCTCTTTCTAAGATATGTGGCCAACATATGTATCTGTCCTCCAAAACTATGTTTTTAACAACCATCCATTATTGTATATTCTGTGGGTAAGCTAACTAAGATTTATTTTTTAGGCATTGGAACAAAAAATAGGCCTTTAAAACACATTGAACATTAAGAAACATTAGTTATGAGCAAGAAAAGGGAGGAGGGGACTTGGCTACAAAATCTTAAATCCAATTAACGAACCATGAATAGTACTAAAAAGTTGGTGCTAAAATATCTGCATGGTAAGACCTTCTGTGAAATTCAATATGATGTCCAAAAGGACTACAAGAGAAAATATTTGTGTTGTTTCCTTAATATTACTAAATAGTCACCAAATCTTCAAAATATAGGTGCCAAAATGTAAGAGTAATGCTGTACTCTGAAAGACTGCCACCTTGAGGTCACTTATTATTAAACAGAAAGAGATACCAGTGGCCTCTACCTCCTGAAAGAAGGAAGATGCCTGCTGGAGTCAGGATGCTAAGGTTAAAGAACAGTACTTTTCACATGTTTGCATGTGCTTACTATTTGAAGCAGGGAGCATGTGAGTCAACATTTGAAAATAAAAACAAACCAAACATTCTGTACATTTTTATATCATTTGCATAAAAGGTGTGTTGGCACCTTATGTTCTCTTAGCACAGGTGTGGAATGGAAATGTAATATTGAGATTATAAGATAATATTTGATAGAAAATAAAAGTGACCCTTGAAAGAACAGAACAAATGACTATCAACCTCTGGGTCAGAAATGACAAATCAAAAATAAAACTTGTCATATTTCTGATTATTAATTAATTAATTATTTTACTTTAAGTTCTGGGATACATGTGCAGAACCTGCAGGTTTTTTTATATAGGTATACATGTGCCATGGTGGTTTGCTGCACCTATCAACCTGTCACCTAGGTTTTAAGCCCTGCATGCATTAGCTATCTGTCCTGATGCTCCCCCTGCCCTCGCCTCCAACCCCCACCAACAGGCCCCGGTGTGTGTTGTTCCCTCCCTGTCTCCATGTGGTATCACTGTTCAGCTCTTACTTATGAGTGAGAACATGCAGTGTTTGGTTTTCTGTTCCTGTGTTAGTCTGCTAAGGATGATGGCTTCCAGCTTTCATCCATGTCCCTGCAAAGGACATGATCTCATTCTTTTTTGTGGCTGCATAGTTTTCCATGGTGTATATGTACCACATTTTCTTTATCCAGTCTATCATTGATGGACATTTGGGTTGGTTCCATGTCTTTGCTATTGTGAATAGTGCTGCAATAAACATACATATGCATGTATCTTTGTAACAGAATAATTTATATTCCTTTGGATATATGCCCGGTAATGGGATTGTTGGGTCAAATGGTATTTCTGGTTCTAGATCCTGGAGGAATCGCCATACTGTCTTCCACAATGGTTGAACTAATTCACATTCCCATCAACAATGTAAAAGCCTTCTTATTTCTCCACAATCTTGCCAGCATCTGCTGTTTCGTAACTTTTAAGAATCACCATTCTGACTGGCCTGAGATGGTATCTCATTATGGTTTTGATTTACATTTCTCTAATGATTAGTGATAATGAGCTTTTTTTCATGTTCGTTGGCTGCATAAATGTCTTCTTTTGAGAAGTGCCCATATCCTTTGCCCACTTTTCAATGGGGTTGTTTTTTCTTGTAAATTTAAGTTCCTTGTAAATTCTGTATATTAGACCTTTGTCAGGTGGGTAGATTGTGAAAATTTTCTTCCAGAAATAACACCACACATCTACAACCATCTGATCATCAACAAAAACAAGCAATGGGGAAAGGATTCCCTGTTTAATAATTGATGCTGGGAAAACTGGCTAGCCATATGTGGAAAGCTGAAACTGGACCCTTTTCTTAGCTTACATAAAAATTAACTCAAGATAGATTAAAGACTTAAATGTAAAACTCAAAACCATAAAAACCCTAGAAGAAAACATAGGCAATACCATTCAGGACAGAGGCATGGGCAAATATTTTATGATGAGATCACCAAAAGCAATTGCCACAAAAGCTAAAACTGACAAATGGGATCTAATTAAACGAAAGGGCACAGCAAAAGAAACTATCATCAGAGCAGACAGACAAACTCCTCATATTTCTAAGGATGCTTTCATGGGCCATAAGTGAAAATTTGACTATTGTAGAAAGAGAACAATGTTCAAAAACTTTCAGGAATAACAAAGCCATTTTATGGGTTCAATCACATATTATGGCATTTTCCCTCTCCCTCTGCAAAAGTAGCCAATAGTTACTTTAACATATAAGCATATTAAAGTTTCAATGGTTATTCCATGAATCTCATTTTCATGACCTTTCTCTTCTTTTCATAAAAACATTTGACTTTCATTATTTCTCTAGGACCTAGAGTCTGGGTTTAAAATAATTTTGATATTATACACCTATAGTGATAGGGTGCTGTGTCATCATACCACTGGAGATAATTAAGTGTACATTCAGCAAAGAGAACCAGGAGAAGTAATCTAGGAATCAGAGCCAAGAAACACCTAATGACTAACTGCACACAAAAAAATGTTAATCATTTGTGCTTTGCAAATAAACGAGGATATAGACACTGTTCTGATAGAACACAAAAGCATGGTGACCAGAAAAACCAGTGATGCAAATTTATAGTAACCCCTCCAATTAGGTATAAGCACCTTAAAGGCAGGCACCACACACTCATTCTGCATCTTTCCTTTAGTATTCAGTTCTTAGGAGTAAATAAGTCAAATTCATGTATTAAGTAGAAACTTAATAATGGAGAGGGTGCCAGAAATATAGAAAGATGATGTGAGGGGGCCTTGTCCCCAAGAAAGGAAGTTAATCCGCCAGGAAGTTCATAGGGCTTTTATGGACAAAGGGCCACCCCAGAGAGCAGGACCAGTCCCATCTGCAGGTTGGTATGCATTTTGGAAGGTAAATCAGATGGAAAAAAAGCACAATGAGATAGGAAATTAGGTCGAGTTTCCAAGTATAGAGAAGCACAGGGGAGCAGATATTTTGGTGTTCAAGAAATAAAGATCAAAAAGGTCAAGGCCAGGCAAACAGCACAAACTTCAACCTAACCTGGAATGAAAAGAATGACCCTGGGATCTCTGCCTCTAAATAAAAATACAAAATAGGTTATGAGAGAGCCTGAAGATCAAAATCTTTATTAAACCAATGAGGCTTTGGGTAGCTGTTTGAGTGTTTCAGTTAAGTGTGCATTCCTCTACATGGAATTGTCTTATATTTGAGGTGAGGGAAATTAGCAGCTTCCTGAACCAAGCCAAGGTAAGTCCAATTTTAGCTAATGAGTCAGTTCTGAAATCTTTGTTTTTTAAAATCCACTCACTGCTGTTATATTTTGTTTTTATTTAAACTTAAAATATCAAGTAAAGTTTAATCTTATTTTAGTTAAATGCTAGGAAAACTTTATTTTTCCACACACTGTTTAGGATATGTAGGGGGATCAATGAGCCCCTGAAGCCAGATATGGTAGCATGAATGGGAAGAAAGGGACATTGAATCAGGGCAGAGTGTGTCCATAATCAAGGAAGGAAGGTTTCTAAGCATTTCTAAAACCTCCTGTGACACAGTTTGGATGTTCCCTCCAAGTCTTATGTTAAGATGTAATTCCCAGCATTGGAGGTGGGGCCTGGTGGGAGGTGTTTGGATCATGGGGGCAGATCCTTCATGGCTTGGTGCTGTCCTCACCAGAGTGAGTGAGCTTTCACATTACCTGGTTGTTTAAAAGTATGTGGCACCTCCTCCCTGCTCCCCTCCCTTGCTTCTGTTTTGCCATGTGAAATGCCTGCTCTTGCTTCACCATAGGACATGAGAAAAAGCTTCCCAAGACCTCCCCAGAAGCAGATGCCAGTGCCATGCTTTCTGCATGGTCTGCAAAACTATGAGCCAATCAAACTTTTTTTCTTATAAATTACCCAGTCTTGGGTATTTCTTTATAGAAATGCAAGAACGGCCTAACACATACCAAAAACAACTAGGAGTCAACCAAAACAGGGGAAAGAGTCAAGTGCAGAAGGAAGCCATCACCTAGAGCAAGATCCCAGTGGGGGGGGGGAAAAAAAAGGTCTATCTTAATTTCTGTGCAGTTAAAACCTGGGTACTCTAGACTAACATTATTTCATGTGTTATGCATTAAAATATGCTGCAAATGGGCTGAGTATGGTGGCTCAGGTTCAGACCCAACTGGGCAATATAGTAAGACCTCATCTCTACTGAAAAAGAAAAAAATAGCTGGGCATGGTGACGTGGGGCTTGTAGTCCCAGCAACTCAGGAGGCTGAGTCAGAAGGACAGCCTGAGCCTCGGAGATCAAGGCTGCAGTGAGCTATGATCATACCACTGCACGCCAGCCTGGGCAACAGAGTGAGACCCTAAAAAATATTTATATACTGTAAGTGAACTGATTGTGTTTAAGATAGGGCAAAGAGGGATATGTCTCCAAAAAGAGATTCATTGGAACTGTAAAGTTGTAGAGAAAGTTCAACTAGAACAGCACCATTTTTATTGAAGAACTAACATATGGAAAATAATCAAGGCTGATACAGAAGCTACTTAATGAAGCCTAACAATTCTGTAATAAACGAAAAGACCCATATATTTGCAATCATCACTTATTTAAATTGATAATCAAGTAACCACCATTATAATATAGAATGGACCTTAGACATTAGCTAACTAAATACATTTACAGAAAACAAATACTTTATTTTCTCGAAACTCACTTAATAGGAAAACTGCAAATTTATTATCTCTAAAATTGCAACAACTTAAAAAAATTTAAGCATACATCGAAATTCATTAAGTTTAAAATTGTAAATACATAAAATTTTGTGTGTATATACGTACACACACACACACACACACATATTTGGTGATATAAAATTAAACAAGTACTTCATAGAGTTCCAAAGATTATACCAAAAAGCTTTTTAAAATTAGAAGAGTGCATTTATTGTTTTCCAAAATTTTTTTTCAAGTAATAAATTTCCTACTATAGTTGGATAATTATTTTTCTTATCTATGGGTTCTCCTGCCTCATTTTCCCTACCTTTCATCACACTTGCCACAAATTTAAATGCATATAACACAGATAAAATGGCAGTTCTTAGTCACTTGCTTCACCTAACTCCCTTTTCAGCATCTTTTTGTTGTCTTAAGAGTCTCTCCCCTCTACACCGTGAATTTATTTGTTATTATTATTAGGTATTAACTAAAATAGTTCAGGTGCCCTCTCCTCCCGGACTGCCTCAGATTCCTACAGCTACAGTAATTTCTATTTCAGTTTTTTCGTTGTTGCTGAAATTTATTGATTGTAAAATTTGAACAGTATTTTTCACATACTACCTTTTACCACACTTCTTACTCAAATGCATTTGTCTTATTTCTTCAACTGGATTACAAGTTATTTGAGAGTAGGGATTTTCATTTCTCATATTTAACGCTTGGAAATTACACAAGAGATACTTAATAAACCTTTATTGAATAAATGAATGAATCTTTGTAATCTCCAATTGTGCCTAAGACAGTATCTGACACACAGTAGTCATTAAGTATTTGGTTGAGAGTTGTAGGTGAATTGAGTGGGAGACACTCCAAAGAACAAAAATCTGTGTCTATTCCTCTGTTGTAGAATTAAAAACTATGACAGCAGATACCTTAAAATGAATGCTTTCATGGGGTGGTTAAAACTGTTACATACAAATACTCAATCTACTTCTCATATTGCCCAAGTGATTCTGACTGTAGATATCTGTGAAATGAATGTTATATGACTCATATGACAGTGTAATGAAATATGTTATCTGACTGTGACCAAATGGAAATGTTTCTTTCTATTTTTTGGCACATCTTTATTAGGATTTCAAAAGTATTACATACACTCATTCTTCATGTTACATTTGTTTTGCTCCACATTGATTTTACCCGTAATGGTATACTCTTCTATAAGAAGATAAATTTAAGATTGCTCAATTTCTCTAAGTGTGTGTCATTAAAGATCAGAAAATCCAATGATGAATTTACTTTGTCTTACAATGAAACGTACAAGGTAACCACAGTGTTGGAAAAGAGGATGAGAGAGTAGTCAACAGCAGTGACAAAGGACTCAAAATAACACTTTTAACTTCTGTCTGCAGCTACTGAGAAAGACATAACTTCCTACAGGATGTCCACACCACATTAGTCAGCTTTTAGCACTTATTTCATTCTTGTTAAACAGTGAACTTTGTGGAGAATCCGAAAGAATTTAAATATAAGCTTCTTGCCCTTAAAAAGCTTATAATCCTCTATTTGAGACATTTCTAAGTGTTTCTTTTTAATTACTGCTGTAGATTTTGCTACCTCATCTGCCATATATTAGATTTCTTAGGCTTATTGTTAGTGTCAGATTATTCAGTGAGAGATCGTGTTGGAACTGGCTTGATATTAACAGTGGTAAATATTATGGTGGTGGCCAATATTATACTTTGTTTTTAGGGCTCTTTTAAATA
Organism: Mandrillus leucophaeus; assembly: GCF_000951045.1. NCBI lineage: Eukaryota > Metazoa > Chordata > Mammalia > Primates > Cercopithecidae > Mandrillus > Mandrillus leucophaeus. The sequence continues at coordinate 4,141,234 of NW_012103166.1, read as the reverse complement.
GAGAAAGTTTGGTAAAAACAGTTAATAAAAGTCAAAGCGTCAGAGACCAGTTAAGAGAAAAATGTCTCTGAAGTCTAAGAGAACTACAGGACGATTTGCTCACAGACCTGCATTGGTATGTTTTATCTCTTTTACTCAAGAGGAATTAAGTATGCAAAGGGAACACATCACTACAATGGGGAAGAACAAGTGTGGAATGGAAAAAGAAAGTGGCTGTGAATTGAAAAAAGGAGTAAAATAGAAGATGATAACACATAGTAATAGCAGTGAAAATCTTGAATGATGTCCTATTAAAGTATCCTGCTATGGAATAAAAATAGAGATAGTTTCCAGGATAAGTTAAGAGGCCAATGCATGAAAAATTAATGAAGAAAAATGTTTTTTCATCTTATAGACTGTACACACACACACATACATACACACACAAACTTGTTTAAGTGCTATGACAAGAATGGAAGAGGGGAGGAAGAAATAACCACAAATAAATAATATATCCTCATGGAAATGAGGACAAAATACACATTAATCATTTTTTTTAGAAATACACAACCTGCCTTTGCATAATAATGTTGGCTTCAAGGAAAATACTTTTCTACATATGTCATGACATTTGAAAATTTGATTAGGAATTCAGATTCCTGTTTATGAAGTATCAAGAATAACATCTTCTGACCAGGATATCAGAGTAGAAAATAGTGGGAAATACACAAAGGTTACCTTCTCATTGAATCATAGCATAAGCCAGAGGCCAGGAAACGTTTTTTGTAAAGGTTCAGATAGTAAGTATTTTTAAATTTGTAGTAAAGTTCCAACTACTATACTCTCCTGTGGGAGCACACAAGTAGCCATGGATGATATGTACATGAATCAACATGGCTGTGTTCAAAAATAACTTTATTTACAAAATCAGGTGGCCAGACAGATTTGGCCCATAAGTCTTAATTTCCCTTTCCCTCTCATAAGCAAATAATAATAGTGGATAAGACTTTCATAGTACTATTGCACATTATTTAATTTTTTTCATAAAAATGGACCAAGAAAAAGAATTCACTACTTTTTAACTTAATAAATAATTCAGATAGTTCAGATGCATTTATTTTATAAAAATAAATGTGTTATGGTATTTAACTGAACAGCTCATCTGAAAGAAAGCACTTTAAGTAATACATGGTCATGAAATTGTGGCTAACTCTGAAAAAGCCTTAACAAAAAAAAATCAAAAACACTATTTCCTAAATTGAACTACTTGCTGTTTCTTAACCCTCAAGAATTAATGACACAATTAGTTCATAAAGTTCAACACACTTACTGCATTTCTGACATAGTATGTTTTCCTATTCATTAAATACTATATGAGACCAAAGGCTAGTTACAAATAACAGTAGGTTGTTTTGTTAACTATTCATTAAAAAATAAACAAGAAAAGTAAATTTAAAACTTAAAATCTGGTAGACGGAAACTCTTGTATCATAATGGATGTACAGAATGAGCATTATCATAGAACTCCAGAGTTGGAAGTGTGCTTAGTAAAGGGAAACTAAGGCACCTTATCCAGAGGTCTCTCTGCATAGTTTCCTCAAATTTTATTTTCTTTTCATGAAAGATTAGATGCTCCACTTGTGCCACAAGTACCTCCCAGTAACCCGGAAGAATTGAAGCAGAATGTCTATGTGATGTTATATGAAAGACCTTGCTCCACTGCCCATAAGAAACCAGGGGCAAGCCCTATACCAGCACAATTTGTGAGCTAGGGAGGGAGCCTCTCATTTTATAGAAACCAGTCATTCCATAGTTATGACCAAAAGATAGCTATACGTCATGTACTCTGTTGGGCAATTCTGAAGACATTTCAACCTTGGTTACAAGGCGATATTAGTCAATAACAAATTGGTTACAATTGTTTCTTAATCTAGGATCAGAAAACTTTCTGTTTGGTACAAGTTAATGAAAATACTATTTTTTTTATTATTATTATACTTTAAGTTCTAGGGTACATGTGCATAACGTGCAGGTTTGTTACATATGTATACTTGTGCCATGTTG
>NW_012103166.1:4121543-4134391 GCF_000951045.1 Mandrillus leucophaeus | reverse complement strand
GAACTCAAACAAATTTACAAGAAAAAAACAAACAACCCCATCAAAAAGTGGGCAAAGGATATGAACAGACATTTCTCAAAAGTAGACATTCATACAGCCAACAGACACATGAAAAAATGCTCATCATCACTGGCCATCAGAGAAATGCAAATCAAAACCACAATGAAAATACTATTTTTAATACTAAAAAGTCATTATGTCTTCCTGTGATTATTCTATATCCTTCACATACTGATGGAAATCATAAAAATATAATATTACCCCATTAACCTTAGCTTATTACATGACTTTTTCAACTACCTTACAAAAAGAACTATCAAATTCTTTGCAAAATACTCTATTTTGATAGGCAGTGTATTCTATAACTCTTGATAAATACATTTCAATGTATTAATGATATAAAATTTGCTTTTTCATCTTGCTCTTCCACAAAAGAGTTAAAATATTAAACACAGAAAAAATAAGCAAAACTTGATAACTTTTCAACTCTACTTGTACTTGTCCTTCATTGTTCCCTTTTCTAAAAATGCTTCTGCACTTTATAGTCATTTATATTTGATTTATGTTTCTCCTAATAGAGAAAGAACTTTTAGATTTAAGCTGGAGTAGAGGGAAAGGATTATGATTGATTGAAGATCGGGGAGGGGAGGTGAATATAGGATGCAAGCTCTGCTATTAATGGTAGTGTCACTTATAAACTGTCCAAGCTCTTGATGACTTCCAAGAGCCTTACACCACAGAGTTGTGTGAAATTCTTTTGATATTGGAACTCTTGAACCTTGCATTGAGTAAAGATGCTGAAGAAAAGCTACGGTGTGTGTGTGTATATGTGTGTGTGTGTGTGTGTGTGTGTGTGTATATATATATATATGAGACACAAGCACACTCAAACGCATGGGATCCTAAGGTAGAATCTGCAGGAATTCAGTTGCCCTACCTCTATAGATCCTGCCCCAAAAGTCAGGCCAAATTTTCTGAGCTCTCAAACATATCTATATATGACACAGGATAGATAGATGATAGGTAGCTAGGTCAGTAAGTATATACAGATAGAGAAAGAGAGATGGTTGGATAGATAAAAAGATAAGATAGTACATTGATAGGAAATCGAAAAGGTAGACAAAACTGTAGTGAAACATTTTGGTGATAAACTCTTTCTACTCACGGTATTGAACAACTAGTAAGTGTCTCCATCGAGACTCTTCGATGACGCCAAGAGGCTCTGCTGCTTCCAATTGTGTAATTTAAAGATTATGAAATGGGGATAGATCAGGCTAGAAAGCCAATCTGTTACTAAGATTTTTAGAGGCTTTACTTTATGCCCAGAATATTTGGGGGAGATAAAGGTGGTTCTGTTGTGTCAGTTAATGTCAACGATTCATCATAGGACAAGCCTATAATCCCTTGATACATTTTGCATATTCTGTGATGTTGGTCTTGACAATCCAAGAGTAGGATGACATACTATGTAAACTAAAATGAGAATGAGGTACCACAAACATGGTAAACCCTTATTATTTGTTCTTTGTAAGTAAGGGGAATATGGATGAAGTAAGTAATTGAGAAGAAAAACTTTCTTAGAGATGCAAAAATGTAGAAAGAACCACAGGATTAAAATAGCTCTCATTGTTTAACAAACGTAGCCATAAAGAACCAGGGTGAGGAGAAATGAAAATCTGCCTTAGTGTGTGTTTCTTTTGTAATAAAATCTCATGATTTTGAGGTGGACTCACAATATCTGAAATCCTGGTAGATAAGTCTTATGTAGTCACTGGCATTTGTCTCAAATAATGAAATACTTTCTTCATAATACAGATTTTTGTTTGATTAGCTACACTTTTATGATTTAGATTTAAATACAGCAACACTGTTATTTCATCACTGATGTATGGTAAAATATCCTACTACATTCTGTCTGCTTCTGAGCATGCTTCCAACATTTTAATCTGTAGCTTTTGCAGTTTGTACCCCAACTACCTTAGAAATTGTAACCTTAAAATTTTCCTTTTGCACTGTAACAGACAAAAAAATGACTAGAGCTGACTGTATCTAGATATAGAAGACAAGGGAGCAGGTAATTACCCACAGAGATCTGCATCGTCTCCACTTGCTATGATAAACAGATAGCTGTTTGAGTTTCCTAACATGAAAGAAGATCTATTTGTTTAACTTGCTTTATTCTGTTGTTGTTGTTTTTTCCTTCTTATTCTTTACACAAGACCTATCTTTATTGTTTGCTCAGTCATCTGGAAAATACAATGAAAAAAGGAGAAATACTATGCCACATTGAAGGTAAATGAAGTTTGTCTAAGGAAACAAAATTTTTAAAAAATGTACTATATAAGAAATTTGAAGATGTTAATTCAGAATGGTCACTACTCTTTAATCCAAATTACACCTACAACACTTCTAAACTGGAATTACTTGTGCTTTTGAAAGTCTAGTAGAAAAAAATGGAGCCCCACTACTTCTTCAATTGCTTAACATTTTTAGAAAATAACCTATATAACATATTTCGGCATGGTATCAATTCTTACTGTCAAGACAGTCTTCCCTATGTTGAATTCAACTGCATTAGCTTATTTTTACATGTTCTTTCTTAGTAAAACCAGGAAATACTTAAAATCAATTATTTGGTCTATATGTGATTTTCACAATGTCTCCCTTTCTATAAGAACAAAAGAGAAAAGTCAGGGACTTATTTCTCCCTTTCAGACACTTAAAGGAATGCATTCACTACTTTAGGAGGAAGAAGATGCTATGAAGATGGGTTTCTTGACCCCACCAGCAATCAAGGCTCCACCTCATCAGTTTTAGTATGAACAGCCAAGAGCCATATTTCTCAAACCATCAATGATAGGCTGCATGATAAAGGTCTATCTTATATCTGATTTTGGACTTAGTGGTATCCATGGTTGCACAATCTCAAGAAGAGGTGTGATTTTAGCTCATCTTAGCAATACTTGGGACTGAAATGCAGGGAAAAAACTTGAAAGGAGCCTGTATAGGTAGAAGTTTAAAGGAAGATTAATAGACTAATTGGCTGGGTGAGACCTTAAAAGATGGCAGCTAATTCCCACGCCTTACCTTTGAAGAAAAATATGTTACCAGATTGATTGTAACTTGGTGTTCAAAATACAAAGTCTATATTTCATTTATCTAGTGTTGTTTTGTTATAATTCTAATTGTTTCATATCAACTAAATTTTATCATTCTATTTGTGAATTTTATAACTCCATAATTTAGAGTCCAGTGTTATACCACTTCTCTCCTCTATCTGTACTTAATTCCCAGGTAATCTCTTCCAGTCTCTTAAATGCCACCTTTATGCTAATGAATTCTAAATTTGTATCTCCACACAACACCTCTTTCTTTATCCAGAATCGTATAGCTGCCTAATTAACATCTTTACATGAGAGTCCAACAGGCATTTCAAAAGTAACAGAGAATACTGAATTTCAACACCTACCGCTGCTGAACCAGATTCTTCTCTGGCTTTTCCCATCTCAGTAAATAACATTTCCATTACGCTAGTTGCTCATGTGAAAAACCACAATGTGATTCTAGACTCGTCTCTTTCTCTTATACCCTACATGCAACCCATGCACACACCATGTTGTCTTTTCCCTGAAAATATGTAAAAAACTGATGAATTCTTACAACTAAATGCCTATAAACATGATCTAAGCCATTATCTTATTTTGTCTGAACAATTGCAATGATCTCAACTAGACTTTATCCTTTCATCCTGAATTCTCTAGCAGAGAGTCTATTCTCCACTCAACAAATACATAATTCTTTAAATATATGTCAGGTCTTGCCACTCTGCTTAAAACTACCCACTGGCTTCCAATTTCAGACAAAGTCTTACATTATCTAGCTCATGCTACTCTTAGACCTACTCTATTAATTTTCTTTGACTTACTCTCTTTCAGATACACTAGCCTCTTTGGTACTCTTTGCCTTCTGCCTCAAAGCATTTTTACTCAGTATTTTCTGTTCCTGAAAACTCTTCCTCCAGGTATCTTGAATAGCCTGCTTCTTCGCTTTCTTCAGGTCTCCATTTAAATAACATCAAGAAGCCCTTCCCTGAACATCTTATTTTAGAGGTGCTACCTCTTCCCTTTCTATGTCTCTTATCCTGCCTTATTTTTATTTGTAACAGCTTTTACTATTTGACTTTTATGTAAAACCCCATAAACTCTTTAAGGGAAGAATTGTTTTGGTTTGTTTACTATAGTATCAACAGAACCTTGAACAATGTTTAAATATATGAATAGTAGTTTGTCACATATTCTCAGGTATTGCCTCTGGGAAAGGAATGGCTATTTTGTAGGCTGTAATAATGAGCAAGTATCCTCAAAATCACTGACTACTTTTCTCCACACCAAAAAATTCAAGTAACAAATAAATCTCATATTTCGAACTTGTAATTCTAAATCTAGGGAACTTTAGAAAATAGTTATTAAAGGTGGCCAGGATTCTCTGTTGTACTCATTGACTAAATAATTCATTATTCATTCATTGCTCATTTGAAAAATATTTATTAATACCTTCATATAATACACTTGGCCCTGGAAGATATAAAATTGATTCAAGATTGTCCTCAAGGAGCTTTTTCAGCTAATGCAAACGTGGTGATTTACAACAATCTGGTTTCACTTCTCAGCAGCTACTCATCTTCTAGATACTCCTAATACAAATTCAGCATTCTACAAATAATGAAAACCCAATACATCTTATTATAAAAATAGTAATAACAATAAAGCTCTTAAACAGATTGGACTTCAAGAAAACGTGAGAGCTTAAATCTTAATATAGTCTACCTTGACCTCTAGGATGATGAGTTTTTCAAATTGTTTAGTATTTTCATTTGTCATTTACTAATTAAAACCTAGGAACTGTATCAAATACAAAATAGAAAATAATATTATTGATTGTAATTTTTCTATATTATAACTTTATATAATTTGTTTCATTATTGGGAGGCATAATTCTCACAAAATGACTTTACCTAAGATGAACTTCCTAATCTAGCAATCATTAGTGCCATGTCTGCAATTTGTTTTTGCCCCATAGGACATCCATACCAAAATTATGTTACTCATTAATGATTTAATTGTAAAAATGTAGAAATGTATATTTAAAACTCAGGGAAAAAAAAGAAGCTTAATTAAATCTCACAGAAGTGAGCAAAGGGAATTTGAGTGATAAAAATAAAATAAAGATGTAGAGATTACTGCAGAAATGGAAATCATATCAAATAAATATTGAAGTGAACTATTTAGAGAGATGAGACCACTGAAACACACTAAATGATGATTAAAACAAGATAAATATTTATTAAATGTGGCTGTGATTTATTAAGCTGTGCTGGACTAAATAAATGTAATTTGATATCTGAGTCATATCTTTCTGATACAGCCTTCATTAAATCTGAAGTCTCAGCTTTGAGGGAATATTATATGTTCCCTTCAGTTTTTAATCTCTTTGAAATATCATTTTGATTCTGGGGAAGGCTCTGAAAGTCACAGACTGAAGTCTCTTGCTTGTCAATGAGGTTGTTCTGTTCTGCCAGATAGAGAAGACAAACCATCAACCTCTGTGAGGGCAGGGGTTGCTGTCACTAGCAAGGAGCTGGACTGCTGCCTGCCATGTGGTGCTCAATAAATAATACTTATTTATATTTACAAATGAATTACCTCTTTATTTCTTCTTCTCTAAAATGAAGTGATTTAACAATACAAGTTTTTCCGAAAATCAGAACTAAGTTTCACCCATCAGATATTATTAGGCATTCTTTGAATGCCTAGCACAGAGAATGCCTAATAATATCTAAAAGATTTAATTTATCTGCCTCAAGTCTCTCATTTGTAAAAGCAGTGTAATTATGATTTTTACCACAGAATTATTGTGAGAATTAAACAAGAAATGGCATAAAGGGACTTAGGAAATAGTTTAGCACTAAATGCGTTTTCAGTGAATGTTTATTAATAATAAAATTCTCAGTAATAGTCCTACTCTCTGGTACTGCATTGACCTCACCACCAGGGACCTACATTCTTTTAATCTACTCTTCTTAGAACCAGAATAATAGTGCCTTACCTAAATTAGATAGAGGCAGTTGCTGGTTTTTTTTCCATTAACATTTAGCTATAGTGTCTACCATATATAAACAAACTGACAGCTTTGGTTCCTACCAAAGATAGCATGTATTCAGATAGCACACATTTGAATAGTACATATTCGGATAGCTCATATTCAGACACATAAAAAGGAGGATTGCTGGGGAGAAGGGAGGAGAGAGGGTGGTAGTTTTTGAGAAAAGCTGAATTTTCCACACTGGTGGTTTGCACCGATTAGTCAACACTTAATTATTCAGCAAAATATTTTATCTTGAGTCTATAAACCCAAATTTTTGCTAAGTCTATATGACATGACTAATCTGCACCTTTGTAGTTGATTTTTTTTAATCTTGCCATATTAGCAAGTGATAGCCAAACAATTAATCACAGATAGACTACTGTGTGCTGAACAAGCTGTCAAAGAAACTAAAATAACTAGACCAACTATGGTACAATCTGCTTATTTTCAGATGTCTAAGCATGGCCTGAATCTCTCACTTCATTTAATTCTTTGTTAACTCTCATTTTCCTGGAGTGTTGCTTTTCTATTTTTATTGAATAATTAGGAAATGGCAAAGGAAACAGGAGTAGAAAAAAAGTGAAGCATAGGTACTTGACAGATTTGTATAGGAAATACTTAGGAGACAGTGACAAGTAGTGGTGTCCCAGGGCAGCAAAGACACATGGACGAGCACTGTCCATCAGACTCATGATCAAAAACTTCCAGCTACAGTAATGAAGTGTCTGGCTTAAGGATTCGATGTGTCGGCACATCATCCTTTCTTTTATCATTTCTTTTCTTCCCCAGGAGAAAACAAAGGAAAGCCTGCTCATCTCTACAGGAACCATGCATGACAATTTTATTTTAAAAGGTAAATTTATAAGAAAAATGTGTGACACCAAATGTGTGGAGAGAGTTGAAAAGTGAACAGCTTGTCAGCCAAAACTATAACAAAGTTGCTAACGAATAGCAGCCTTGTAATGAGTAAAGTGACAAAAGAAAGTCATGATTGGGTTGAAAATGCAATGATAGTCAAGTGACCAGTAATAGAATAATCTGAATCCTAATCTTTATTATAAAGACTCCAGAATAAAGAGATGTGAGCTTTGATTTCCACTTTCCGCAGCTGGACTAAATGTTCTTTTTCCTTCCTCAGGTTCTTTTAGGACTCGAAAGTCATTATGATCATAGGAGATGGAGACGCTGCCTGATCAATGTCATCAAAGATGTTTTACAAACTATCCAGTGCCCCACTCTGTGTATCCATGAAAAAACTTTTTTTCAGAATAAATTTCTTCCTGCCAATATGATTTATTTTATACTTATCATATTTGGAATCTCGTTTTGATTTATTTTCTATCTTAGTTTGGCTCTTCCGAGGAGCACATACTGAGACAAGGATTAAAGTAAAAGTTGTTTATTTGGGAAGGGCCATGAACACTGGCAAAGAAGTGGAGAGGTGATGCAATCCATGAAAGATAGATGAAAAACACTACCAGTGTGAGCCACGAAGCCTCAATCCCACTGAGAAACTCTGGGAAATGATGGGAAACATGTGCCTTAGAATGGTCATTCCCAAGTGGTGGGGGAGTAGACAAGTCTTTGAATGAAGTTGCTCTGGGTGATAAGTTCTCAGTACTTCCATCTTCTTTCTTAAGTTCTTGAGGAAAGAATCCTAAGCACGGATGATCCCAAGTTAGCTGAGTGTTGTCAGGATCACATAGAAATATTAGGCAATATGGCAGGGCACTGATAACGTCAGCTACAGTTTTGTTGTTTCATTTTGTTATGGTATCTAGAAAACACGTAGTAAAAAAGGGGCCCATATTTAACAACTATACAAGACAGTATTTTATATATTTGTGTCTACTTATCCTTTGCTCGAACTCTGTACCCATTTTCCCCTTTCCCTACTTAAACATACATTTATTTTCTACTGGTATCCAAGTGTGTAAGCTTTCCCATATCATTTTAAAAGGTGAGACTGGGTGTAAATCAACAAAAAGCCTTAATGAATAATTCAACAATTATGTATTGTCATTTTATAATTCATTCAAAAAATATGGCAGCCTAGTTTTTGTTGTTGTTGTTGTTGCTTTGAGATGGAGTTTCACTCTTGTTGCCCAGGCTGGAGTGCAATGCCATGATCTCGGCCCACTGCAACCTCCACCTCCCAGGTACAAGTGATTCTCCCGTTTCAGCTCCCCAAGTAACTGGGGTTACAGGCATGCACCATCATACCCAGCTAATTTTTTTGCATTTAGTAGACATGGGGTTTCGCCATGTTAGTCAGGCTATTCGCAAACTCCTGACCTCAGCTGATCCATCCGCTTTGGCCTCCTAAAGTGCTAGGATTACAGGCATGTGCCACTGCTCCCGGCTGATAGCCTAATTTGTGTCAGGTATTAAGTTACATTCTGAGAATAGTGTCAAAGAAGAACAATACATGCTTCCTACCTTCAAGGAGCTTGCAGACTAACTGGAAGAATAACAAGCAAAGACACACAAATAAGATCAGTGCCAGAGCTACGATGTGTAGTAAAATCTTACGTGACCTACGTTGTTACATTGATAGCATCCAGTATTACCTCTGTCAGCCCAAAATTTGGGGAGACAATATTTTTAAAGCAGAAATATTTATTGCCTTAACTGTGGTTGAACTGGGTTGGCCATGACTGTGTTTGAAATGAGATGGTTCTGTCAGAGTAATAATTGATAACCCTCTTTCAACATCTGTGTAGCTGGTACAGATATAACAACTGTCCCCACGTTGTTTGCACAAAAATAAATTTAAAACCCCAACATAAGCCTTGTAGCCTCATCACAAATTATTCTCCTCAGCAAGTCTCTGACATGGCACTTAGATGTAGAAAGTTTGCGTAAAGCTGTTTATTATACCTTCAGCCAAAACTACATTATAATCTTCATTTAGAAACTCTTAGTCAGGGTCCAAGACTGATAATCACAGAAACTCAAAACTATAGCACAGGATTTTAATGAGAAGGAGATCTATTCTACCAATGTCACTTCTGAGTGTCTAGGAAGGGAACATGACCTTTCCATGAAAACAGGGTTTGCTGCATTTCAATAAGTTAAATATACAACTGATTCTGATACATTCCAAAATAGATAATGGGATCAATTTTTAGGCAAACTGTCAAAAATTATTCGGTTAATTATTATATATGCACATTGGTCAGAACACTTTCCCCTGAGTTTTCACATTTATTTAACATCTGGGGGCCTTGATAAGATTTAATAACAAGTTCTCAACAATTTTAAAGAACTGAAATGGAAATGTGGAAGTGGTTTCCTCCCTTTAACATCTCAAAATGAATACATAAACACTCATTAAAAAAAAAAAGGAGTTTGAGTAGTATGTGGAGATGAAGTTCTAGATCTACTCTTCAGTTTGTGACTTTGGCCGAGACAAATGCTCTCTCTTCAAGGATTGTACTAAAGGGTTCCCTAGCTCTCTCCAACTCTAATATTTTATTTCTTGCTGATTTTCAGTACAAAGATATCAAAATCTAGATCAAGTATGTATATGTAAAAAAGAGCAGAAAGTTTTCCTCTAATACAGTAGAGGTCATACCAGACCTGACTTAGAAAAGTAAACCTCATTGGGAAGGAGTCTTAGCAATTCAGCTCTCTGAAGGACCTAATTAGGAATTCTAGTTTAACACAAGGAAAAAGCCTTTCACAGATCTGAAAATTATGGAGTAGAACAAGAGAACTGTGTGCCCGAACCTGAGGGGCACTGATAGACAGTATTTCATTAAATTTTAATAAATGGCGGATTTGTGATCCATGTTTTGTAAGTGATAAAATCAAGGCTTAGAGAAATTAGATAATTTACCCAATAACAAACTAGTGAGTGGCAGGACAGATTAAACCGTGGTATTCAGGTTCCATTATAGTGGTATAATCCACCTACTATTCATCTGGAGCACTCGTTACAACTAAAAACTTCTGATGAAACAATACAAAACCTCCAACTTCTGAGGACTCAAATATTAGTCAAAATCAGGTGGAATACGAATAAAAAGTAAACCTTGGAGAGGTGATCTGGTTTGGCTGCATCTCCACTCAAATCTCATCTTTAATTATAGCTCCCATAATTCCCACATGTTGTGGGAGGGACCTGGTGGGAGATAATTGGATCATGGGGGCAGTTCCTACCATACTGTTCTCATAGTAGTGAATGAGTCTCACGTGATCTGATGGTTTTTTAAGGTTAAACCCCTTTCCCTTGATTCTCATTCTCTCTCTTGTCTGCCTCCATGTAAGATGTGCCTTTTGCTTTCCACCATGATTTTGAGGCTTCCCCCGCCACATAGAACTGTGAGTCCATAAAACCTCTTTTTCTTTATAAATTACCCAGTCTTGGGTATGTCTTTATCAGCATTGTGAGAACGGACTAACACAAGAGGCATCCTGCATGGGCTGAATTTTCTTCTCTTTTATTCTCCCTCATAGCTCTGACTCAGGAAGAGGCCCCATTCCATAGGGAGCTGGATGGACACCTAATGCCCTAATAAAGAACCTGCTTGCCTTCTGCCCAGAGAAACCAGACAAGAGAACCTGAGCAGTGGAGACCAGGGAGGAAATCACGGAAGGATCAGGACAGGAAGAGGGAACTCTAAAGTACTATATAGGAACACATACAAGTCTTAGCCTAGACCATTACCCACACATATGTGGACCGACATGAAACAACACAACCAAGTCTAAGATAACTTAGCTGAGGCATGAACACTGAAAATTAAGCCAAATTTATAATCTTAACATGACAAGATTAATTCCTACAAAAACAAAAACCTCAACATTTTCCACAGGATTATAGCAAGACCTAGAACATATACATCACATTTAAAATTACTCAGCATACAGATAAAAAGAAAAATATGACCCAATCTCAAAATTGACAGTCAAAAAAACAAAGAGGTAGTGTATTTGAAAATAGAGCAATGGAAATTATCTACTATGAACAGAGAGAAAAAATACTGAAAATTGGTGGGGCACTATCAAAAGATTTTAACCCTTTTCCTGTCTAGGAAAAGAAGGTGCAGCTTGCTGCCAGGGCTCATTTAATTTTATATAAAAAAGCTCTTTGAGGCTAAAGAAAATCTGACTGATTTTTGATGTGAAAATAAAATGTAAAAAACTGTTCTTGAAGTGATTTCTAAAAAGAACTAACATCAAAATTATCTGAATCATCAGAATCATCTATTTCAGAAAAATCTGATTCATCAAATGAATCTTCAGTCAACAACTGCTTGGGAATGATGCTGCATTTTCTAGGATTTGACATTTTCAGTGATTGAGATTATACTGTATTTTGTAAATGAAGGCAACACTACTAAAAACAGAATGCTATAAATAGGATGATGCTTTTTGTTTCCAAAGTCCGTATATGAGAGCAATGTGAAAAATATTAGGTTGGTGCAAAAGTAACTGCATTTTTTTTTTTTTTGCCACTGAAATTAATAATATAAACAGGATATTTTGTGCAAAATTGTCTTCAGGTAAATGTTGCAGCCATAAGCACCGCCAGAGAGTATTTTGGGGATAAACAGGTAAAGGATTAAAACTGTAATTGGAATCTCAGCATGAGAAAAAGACATAAGGGTAAAAAATATAATTTAATTAATAATTGTCCAAGTCTTCCCAATTTTGTAAAAGGCATAAATTTGTAGATTAGGTTAACCTCACGTAAGATAATTTTTTAAAAACAATGTGTATGTACATTACAATCAAACTGATGAAAATGAAAGCTAAATAATAATATCTTAAAAATTAGAGACAACTTACATGTTGTATAAGAGAATAATATTTTCAAAAAAAAAAACCACATTGAATGGTTTTATTTGAGATATAATGGAGGCCAGAAGACAATGAAAGAACATGATTAATATACTGAAAGAATTAAACAAATAAACAACAAAAAAACTGTCAAATTAAACTTCTTTTTTTCTGAAAATACCTTTTAGAAATGAAGGTAAAATAAACATATTTTTTAAAAAAAGAAAAGCATGAAGACAATTTGATGAAAGCAGACTTTTCTATAATAAATGCTGAAGGGAGTTTTTCAAACTAGAGGAAAATTATGCAAAAACAACTGGCAACTTCAAAAACTAATGAAGAGCATCAGAAATGGTAAATAAATATGGGAATAGATATAAAATACTATTTTCCTTTTATGTTCCTCAAAATACATATGACTACTTAAATCAAATAATATAAGATTGTCTGGTGATGTTTTAAATATGTATAGATATATATTATATATGTATATAGATGTACTTTATAAATGACAGCTATACAATAAAATATTGGAGGGGGGAATGGGATGTTTACCCTTTTTGATGCCAATATTTTCACATTTTACATGAAGTAATGTAATATTAACTCTATGTAAACACATATATAAACACATTATAGTGATGTATATACACATATATGTACATATGCTTAAGAAATACATATGTGTATATATATGAAAAGGAACTGTCTGCCCCACCAGTGCTGTATTGAAAAATACACACACACACACACACACACACACCACTAAAACAATAATACAAAGATATAACCAAAAGTCAATAGATAAATTACAGTGTAATATAAAAATACTCAAGTCATCCAAAGAAAGGTAGTAAAGTAGAAAAGGGAAAATAAAAATAGATGAAAATTCCAAATAGAAAACAAAGTTTAAAATG
>NW_012103166.1:4112507-4121221 GCF_000951045.1 Mandrillus leucophaeus | reverse complement strand
GCAGGCTGAGGCAGGAGAATTGCTTGAACCCAGGAGGCAGAGGTTGCAGTGAGCCAAGATTGTGCCATTGCACTCCGGTCTGGTGACAGAGCAAGACTCTGCCTCAGAGAAATAATAATAAAATAATAAATAAATAAATAAATGTTCATATAATGACTTTGGAATACACATCTTTTTGCAAGTTTACTTGTATATTCATTAAGATAGACTTTGTGTTGGACTATAAAACAAATTTCAAGACGTTTAAAAGGTATATATAAATATATATATACACACACGCACACACCATGAATATTCTCTGAACACATTGGAACATTGGAATTAAATAAAAAGTCAGTAAAACATCAAGGAGACTTCAATTACCTGCAAATTAATAATACCATAGATCAAATAAGAAATCATTGGATAAACTGGAAATACAGTCATGTACCACATATAACTACATTTCTGTCAAAAATAAACCATATATATGATGATACTCCCATAGAATTTTAATACCATAGTTTTACTATACTTTTTCTATGTTTACATACACTAATATTTGCAATTGTGTTGTAAGTACCTACAGTATTAAGTACAATAACAGGATGTACTGGTTTGTTGCTTGGGAGCAACAGGCTATACCACATAGCCTAAGTGTGTTGTAGGCTATACTATCTAGATCTGTGTAAGTAAATTTTGTGATGTTTGCCCAAGGATAGAATCTCCTAATGATGCATTTCTCAAAATGTATCCCAATTTTTAAGTGGTGCATGATTATACATTGAATTAAGTGGTAACAAAATTGCAACATATGAAAATTTGTGAAAGGCAGATAAAGCAGTACTTACAGGAAAATGTATAGCTTTAAATATATATATTAGAAACAAAAACCTAAAATAATCTAAAATAAATGACCTATATATCTGCATTGAGAAATCAAAAAAGAAGAACAAATTAGCCCATGAAAAGCAGAAAAAACAAAGAAAATTATTTTTAAAAATAAAAGTAGAAATCAGTGAAAGGCAAAACACTTTCTATATTAAAAGTCGGCTGTTCGAAATTATCATAAAACTTGGTTTTATGTCTAGATAACATAATAAAAAGAAAGAGAATCCATATCATCAATATCAGCAATAAAGAAGAAGTTACCAACCAAAATTCTATAATCATAAAAAAGATATTAACAACATAGTAATAACCAAGAACAACAAATTCATTATTTTGGATTAAATGGAAAAATATATTGAAAAATACATTTGAAAAATATAAATTAACGCAAGAAAGAAAAAGAAAACATGAAAAGTTATCTAGCTATTAAGGAAATTTAGTTTAATCTCAAAATTAAAGAAATTTAACTTAACCTCAAAAATCTTTCCTAAAAAATGCAGATATAAGTAGTTTTACTAATGAATTGTATCAAAGATGTGAGGAAGAAAACATATAGGAAAATATAAGACTTTCACATACTTTAAAAAAAAAATAGAGATGGAATAAACACTGTCAAATTGTTTTCTAAGGTCAACATAAACCTAATACTAAAACCTGGCAAAGACATAATGAACAAGGAAACTTAGAAGTCAATATCACTCATAAATACAAAACTTTTATGGGAGTCAAGATGGCTGACCAGATACAGCCAAGAGAAACATCTCCAATGCAGAGGCTGGGACATCAGGAAGATGGGAACACTCCAAGCAGAACTTTAGAGGGAAGGCATTGAGAGTGGTTGGAGGCAGAAATCAGATACTAGGCTGAAGAGGCTGGGAACACTGCATGGGGCTGCCAAGCACTGGGACTCATTGTGGGCCTCAGGTGACTCCTGGGGGAGGAGTGAGTTGAACAGATGAGAAGTGGCCTGCCCTTACCACAGATGTCTGGAATTCTAGCACCAGGAGACTCCACAGCCCTCAAAGACACTTGACATGGCAGGGAAAGCTGCTTGGAGAGGTGGTAGGAACATGACTTCAGTCTGTGCAAAGCCTAGAGGGTTTGGTGTGGAATGGCAGGAGAGGGGCATGGCCAGGGATGCCCATTCCTCAAGGCTCACCATGCTCCTCTAGGAACTTTGACATTTGGGTGACTATAAGACCTTGACATAGCAGGCCTGGGGAACAGAGCCAGTCTGATTTTAACTACCCTCTCTCTTCTGGCCTCTCTGGCCATCCCTCCTTGAAGCACAGCCTCAAATGACTAGCCAGGGTGCTTAATGGGGACACACATCAGAGCTCCTTCACCAGCAAGTCAGGCATGACCATTGGAGAGCTCCAGCAGACCAGCCTTGGCCAACACACAAAAATCCATCTGCAGCCTGCCCCTACTGCAGCCTCCACCCATTACTTTGTCAGCATGAACTTATCCATGACCTCCCCTGCCACTGCTTTGCCAGCACACAGGCATGGGCCGATCTTACCTCCCCTCCCAAGCCAGTGCACACGTGCATGCACATCCTGTCACTCCACTGCTGTTGGTGTAAGTGCATCTCATAGCCCCACACCTGCTAACACATAGGCACCCCACCACCTCACTACTGCCAGTGCAAACACTGGTAACTCTGCCCTCATCAGCACCACAACCCCACTGCACCACCACCAACACTAGTGCAAGAACACACAGGAATGCCACCGCTCCACCCCCACAAATGACCTGCTCCAGCTGATGCATGGGCACCCCACCACATTGTGGCATTAGGTACATATGAGCAAGAATAGATCCCACTACCACCACCCCAATTAAGACCGTTGGCCTGCACCCCCTATCAGACTGTTGTGGCCAGTGAACTGGGAACACCTCAGCCCCTCTCACACAGCAGGTTTGTAACCTTAAGGGGCCAGAGAACAAAGCTTGGGGCTCTTTACCAGCCACCCAGAGTAACAGCACACAGCCCATGAGTTCCAAGTTCAACCTTGGTCCCCTAAAATCTTCCAGAAATGAAACCAGTCACCTGAACCCATCTTATGCAAAAATCAAAACCCTGAATGCATCAAAAAGATATTGCAAGAACAGAAAACCAAACAACGCATGTTCTCACTCATAGGTGGGAACTGAACAATGGGATCACTTGGACTCGGGAAGGGGAACATCACACACCGGGGCCTATCATGGTGGGGACGGGGGAGGGATTGCACTGGGAGTTATACCTGATGTAAATGATGAGTTGATGGGTGCTGACGAGTTGATGGGTGCAGCATGCCAACATGGTACAAGTATACATATGTAACAAACCTGCACGTTATGCACATGTACCCTAGAACTTAAAGTATAATAATAATAATAAAAAAGAGATAAAAAAAAATTCCAAGGGCAGCAACTTCAAAGATTAAAGGAACATCCACCCACAAAGATGAGAAAGAATCTATGAAAGAAGCCTGGAAACTCAAAAAACCACAATGTCTTCTTACCTACAAATGACTGCACTAGTTTCCCTGCAATGGTTTTTAACCAGGCTGAAATGGCTGGAATGACAGACATAGAATTCAGAACATGGATACGAATGAAGTTTATCAAGATTCAGGAGAAAGTCAAAACCCAATCAATAGAATCTAAGAAACACAATAAAATAATACAGGGGCTTAAAGATGAAATGACTATTGTCAGAAAGAACCAAACTGATCTGATACAGCTGAAAAACTGACTATAAGAATTTCATAATACAATCTCAAGAACAGACCAAGCTGAGGAAAGACTCTCATAGCTAAAAAATGAATAAAAAAGACTGAACAAAACCTGAAAATTATGGGATTATGTAAAGAGACCAAATCTACAATTCATTGGCATCCCTGAAAGAGAGGGAGAGAAAGCAAGCAACTTGGAAAACATATTTGAGCATATTGTCCAGGAAAATTTCCCCAACCTCACTAGCGGGGCCAACATTCTAATGCAGGAAACGTGTTTAGATACTATACAATACAACCACTCCCAAGACACATAGTCATCAGATTGTCCAGAATCAAAATAAAAGAAAAAACATAAATGCAGGTAGTGAGAAGAGGCAGGTCAACTACAAAGGGAACCCAATCAGGCTAACAGCAGACCTCATAAGCAGGTCAGAAACCCTACAAGCCAGAAGAGATTGAGGACAATACTCAGCATTCTCAAAGAAAAGAAATTGCAACAAAGAATTTTAATATACAGCCAAGCTAGTATTCATAAGCAAAGGAGAAATAAGATTCCTCTCAGACAAGCAAATGCTAAGGGAATTTATTACCACCAGACCCACCTTACAAGAAAGAGGTCCTTAAGTGAATGCTAACTATGGAAATGAAAGATCATTACTGGCCACCACAAAAACATACTTAAGTATACAGGCCATTGACCCTATATAGCGACAATAAAATCATGTCTGAATCATAACCAGCTAACATGATGACAGGATCAAATCCATACATATCAATAATAACTTTGAATGTAAATGGGCTAAATGACTCAATTAAAAGGCACAGAGTGGCAAATTAGAAAAGAAAACAAGACCAAATTGTATTCTGTCTTCAAGAGACTCATGTGTCATGCAGTGACACCCATAGGCTCAAAGCAAAGAGATAGAGAAAAACCTACCACGCAAATGCAAAATAGAAAATAGTAGGGTTGCTATTCTAATTTCAGATAAAGTGGACTTTAAACAAATAATGGTCAAAAAAGACAAAGTAGAGCATTATATAATGGTAAATGGTTTCTTCCAACAAGAAGATTTAACTATGCAAAATATATGTTTACCCAACACATTAGCACCCTGTTTCATAAAACAAGATCTTAGACACCTATGAAGAGACTTGGATAACCACACAATAACAGTGGGAGACTTCAACACCTCACTGACAGCGTTAGAAAGATTATTGGGGTAGAAAACAAATATATTTGAGACCTTAATTCTGCACTTGACCAAATAGCCCTAACAGACATCTACAGAACTCTTCACTCCAAAACAACAGAATATACATTATTCTCATCTGCACACGGCATACATTCTAAAATTGAGCAGACAATTGGCAATAAAACTATTCTTGGCAAATTCAAAAAAAACCTGAAATCATACCAACCACACTCTCTGAGCACAGCACAATAAAAATAGAAATCAATAATAAGAAGGTTGCTCAAAACCATACAATTCTGTGGAAATTAAGCTCTAGAATGATTTGATTTTTCAATAAACAAGGAAATTAATGTCTAGTCAAGAAATTATTTGAAACTAATGAGAAAACAGGTATAATATATCAGATTCTCTGGGACACAGATAAAGCAATGTTAAGGGAAAAAAAAGCTTATAGTGCTAAATGTCCACATCAAAAAGTTATAATGATCTCAAATTAACAACCTAACAATTAACAACTTAGAAGAACTATAAAACAATAGCAAAACAATCCCAAAGCTAGTAGGACAAGAAATAACTAAAATCAGAGTAGAACTGAGTGAAATTGATACATAGAAACCTTCCAAAGGATTAACAAATCCAGGTGGTGATTATTTAAAAGAACAAATAAGATCGACAGACCACTAGCTAGACAAATAAAGAAGAAAAGAGAAGATCTAAATAAACACAATAAGAAATGGCAAAGGGAACATAACCACTGATCCTACAGAAATACAAAAATCTCTTAGAGACTATTATGAACACCTCTATGCACACAAACTAGAAAACCTACCAGAGATGAATAAATTCTGGGAACTATACAACCTCCTGAGATTGAACCAGGGAGACACTGACTCCCTGAAGAGACCAATAACAAGTTCCAAAATTGAATCAGCAATAAAAAGTTTACCAACCAAAAATTTTAAAAAGCCCAGGACCAGAGGGATTGACAGCCGAATTCTACCAAGTATATTAAGAAGTGCTGGTATCATTCCTACTGAAACGATTCCAAAACAAATTAAGGAGGGACTCCTCCCTAAGTCATTCTATTAGGTCCAAATCATGTTGACACCAAGAAATGGCAGAGAAACAACAGAAAATAAAACCTCAGGCCAATACCTTTGATTAACATAGATAGAATCATCCTCCACAAAACACCAGCAAACCAAATCCAGTAGGAGATCAGAAAATGAATCCACCAAGATCAAGTAAGCTTCATTTCTGGGATGCAAGGTTGGCTCAAAATAAAAAAAAGCAGTAAGAGTGATTCATCACATTAACAGAACTAGGAACAAAATTCACATGATCATTTCAATATAAGCAGAAAAGTCTTTCTATAACACTCAAGATCCCTTCATGTGAAAAACCCTCAACAAACTAGGCAGTGAAGAAACATACTTTAAAATAGTAACAGCCATCTATGACAAACCCACAGCCTGCATTATGCTGAATGAGCGAAAGTTGGAAGCATTTCCCTTGAGAATCAGAACAAGACAAGGATGCTTACTCTTCCCACTCATACTGGACACATTACTGGAAACCCTAAACAGAATAATCAGGCAAGAGATTAAAATAAGTAAAAGCCATCCAAAGCAGAAGAAAGGAAGTCAAACCTATCTCTATTTGCAGAAAATAAGATTCTATACCTAGAAAACGCCATATTATCTGCCCAATAGCTCCTTCAGGTGATAAACAACTTCAGTAAAGTTTCAGGATACAAAATCAATGCACAAAAATGATTAGCATTTCTATATACCAACATTGTTCAAACTGAGAGTCAAATCAAGATGCAATCTTATTCACAATAGCCACAGTAGAAGTAAAATACCCAGGAATACACTAACCAGGGAGGTGAAAAATCTCTACATCGAGAATGCCAAAACATTGCTAAAAGAAATAAGAACTGACACAAATAAATGAAAAAACATTCCATGTTCATGAATGGAAGAATAAATATTGTTACAATGGCCATACTGCCCAAAGCAATTTACTGATTTAATGCTATTCCTATCAAACTACCAATGACATTCTTTATAGAATTAGAGAAAAAAAAAAAAAAACTATTTTAAAATTTATATGGAACTACAAAAGAGTTCAAATAGCCAAAGCAAACCTAAGCAAAATGAACAAAGCTGGAGGCATCACATTACCTGACTTCAAACTATACTGCAATGCTACAGTAACCAAAACAACACAGTACTGGTACAAAAATAGGCACATAGACCAATGGAACAGACTAAAGAGCCAGAAGTAAAGCCACACACCAACAAGCATCTGATCTTCAACAAAGTCAACAAAAACAAGCAATGGGGAAAGCACTCTCTATTCAACAAATGGTGCTGAGATAACTGGCTAGCCATATAAAGAAGATTAAAACTGGGTCCCTTCTTTACACCACATACAAAACAATTCAGGATGAATTAAAGACTTAAATGTAAAACCTAAGACAATAAAAAATCTGAAAGATAACCTAGGAAATACAATTCTGGGCATTGGCCCTGGCAAAGATTCCGTGGCAAAGTCATCAAAAGCAATTGCAACAAAAACAAAAATTGACAAATGGAACCTAATTACACTAAAGAGCTTTTGTATAACAAAAGAACCATAAACAGAGTAAACAGAAATCCTGCAGAATGTTTTTGAAAATTGTGCATCTGACAAAATTCTAATATCCAAAATATATAAGATAACTTAAAGTAACAAGCACAAAACAAACAGCCCCATCAAAAAGTGGGCAAAGGACATGAACAGATACTTTTCAAGAGAAAACATACATGTGGACAACAAGAATATGAAAAAATGTTCAACATCACTAATCATTAGAGAAATGAAAATCAAAACCACAAAGAGATGCCATATTGCACCAGTCAGAATGGCTATTATTTTAAAAAGTAAAAAAATAACAGATGCTGGCGAGTTTGTTGAGGAAAGGGAACTCTTATACACTGCTAGTAGGAATGTAAATTAGTTCAGTCATTGTGGAAAGCAGTTAGACAATTTCTCAAAGAACTTAATTATTTTCTGTTGTACTATCATTTGGTCCAGCAATCCCATTATTAGGTATATACCCAAAGAAATATAATCATTTTACCATAAAGACACATGCACACATATGTTCATTGCAGCACCATTCACAACAGCAAAGACATAGAATCACTGTAAATGTCCAGCAGTGGTAAGCTGGATTAAAAAAATGTGGTGTATATGCAGCATGGAATACTACACAGCCACAAAAACAACAAGATCGGCCAGGCATGGTAGCTCACGCCTGTAATCCCAGCACTTTGGGAGGCCAACGTGGGCAGATTACCAGGTTAGGAGTTCGAGACCAGCTTGCCCAACATGGAGAAACACCATCTCTACTAAAAATACAAAAAATTAGCCGTGCATGGTGGCGCATGCCAGTAATCCCAGCTACTCGGGGGGTTGAGGTAGGAGAATCTCTTGAACCCAGGAGGCGGAGGTTGAAGTGAGCCGAGATCATACCATTGCACTCTGGCCTGGGCAACAACCGAGATGGCAAAACTCCATCTCAAAAAAAAAATAATAATAAATAATAAATAAATAAATAAAATAACAAGATCATGTCCTTTGCAGCACAGAGATGCAGCTTGAAGTCATTATCCTTAGAGAACTAATGCAGGAACAGAAAATCAAAACTGCATGTTCTCACTTATAAGTGGGAGCTAAACATTAACCACACCTGGATACCAAGAAGAGAACAACAGACATCAGGGGCCTACTTGACAGCAGAGGGTAGGTACCATGCATATTACCTGGGTGACAAAATTATCTATACACCAAACCCCTGTGACATGCAATTTTACCTATATAACAAACTTGCACATGTACCCTTGAACCTAAAAGTTTAAATATATTCTTAAAAAAA
>NW_012103166.1:4108371-4111502 GCF_000951045.1 Mandrillus leucophaeus | reverse complement strand
TACTATGTTCACTAATTAAAAGGCTCAATATTTTTAAGATGGCTATTTTACTCAGATTTACCTTTGGAGTCAACACAATCCTAATCAAAATTCCAGCTGATTTGATTTTTTTTAACAGAAACTGATGAGTCAATTTTAAAATTTATATGGAAATTTCATGGCTCTAGAAGAGTGAAAGCAATATTTGAAAAAGAAGAATCATGTTGAAGTATTTACCTGACCTAATATCAAAACTGATTATAAAGTTGACAGTAATCTGAAAGCACAGGTAATAAAAGCAAAAACAAATATCGGTGCCTACACCAAACTAAAAAGTTTTTCTGCAGCAAAGGAAATGACAATATGAAAAGGCAACCTTCAGAATCCTAAATGTAAAATCTAAAACCATTGAACTTTTATATTAAATCATATTTAATAAGCCATGTGATATCAGGATAGTTAAAAGTATCTCAGAACACAAAAAGTATGAAGCATAAAATGTATAATTGCTAGGTTGAATTTCATCAAAATTAGATACTTTTACTTTTCATAAGATTCATTAAGAGAAAGAAAATGCAAGCCCCACATTGAAAGAAAATATTTGAGACATATACATCAAAGAACTTAAAAAGTCTTAAAACTCAGTGAGTAGAAGGTGAAAAATAGATTAAAAATAGACAAAAGATTTGAATAATTTTTTAGAAAAGATATACACATGACCATTACATGCATAAGAATTTGTTCCATATCATTATTCATCAGAGAGATGCAAATTAAAATTGCAATTAAATTTCACTGCATATTGGATTGCCCAGGATGTGGAGCAACTGAAATTCTCATATAATGCTATTGGAAATGTAAAATGCAACAATTATTTTGCAAACATGGTTTGACAGTTTCTTAAAAAGTAAAATATATATCACTCGTACAATCCAGC
Source organism: Mandrillus leucophaeus (assembly GCF_000951045.1). Lineage (NCBI taxonomy): Eukaryota > Metazoa > Chordata > Mammalia > Primates > Cercopithecidae > Mandrillus > Mandrillus leucophaeus. The sequence goes on along the minus strand of NW_012103166.1, from coordinate 4,110,586 downwards.
CTTTCTACCTTTAGACATTTTACCCAGGGAAATGAAAACATGCGTATACATAAAGCCTTGTACGTGAATGTTCATAACAGCTTTATCTATAATAGCTTAAAACTGGAAGCAATTGACATTTCCATCAATAGGTGAACAAATAAACGATTATAATATTCCCACACATGTACTACTACTCAGCAATAAAAAGGAGCAAGTTATCGATACATACAAAAACATGGATGAATTTCAAAACCATTATGTTGAGTGGCAAAAGCCAGGCAAAAATTAATACATGTAAGGTGAGTTCATTGATATACAATTATAAAAATATAAATCAGTCTATAGACAAAAATGAGATCCGTGGTTGCCTAAGGATGAAGGTGAAGTGAGGAAGACATTATGAAAGGGCATGAGGGGACCTTTGTGGGTGATAGAAATAGGTATCTTGATTGCAGTGATGTCTTTGTGGGTGTAGAAATATATCAAAACCTAACAAATTGACCACTTTAAATATGTATAATTTATTACAATCAATTATATGTCAGTAAAGTTGTTCATATGAATCTAGAAGCAATATTGTTGTTCCATATTTCATAAATTTTTTTGCTGAAGTTAAAATATGCTCTTACCATGTTCTGAATAAGTTCCACACACTCAAGTAATAATTTCTGCAGAAGCCCACCGAAATGTCTTAGCTTTATTTCCGTTTTTAAAAATGAAATATGTAATTTCTAAAATTTTAAAAATTCAAGTCAAATTTAAATTTCCAAGCAGATAATCGTTTATAGCTAGACTTTTGAAGAAAAGAATAATCATCTGTATCTCTGTCACTAATTTTTAAAACTTATTTTAACCACCTTGGCCACCCACCATCTCACAGCCATTGCTGAGTATATTTTTCATAATTTACCTAAAAATATAAAGTGGCATCAACCCCTACCCTCCCTCAACTTCTGGGCTACAGACCTCAAAACCTTAAATGGTTTTTCTGCTACTGTTGAGTGTTACTTTGTTCTTATAAGGGATCTTTTTCTGCTTATCCTCTGATCCATCAAGAGCCAAGTAAGAACACCAGCCAGCAAAAAACACAGAAAGGGGATAAAGAATTATGAAGACATTCACAAATTTCTTTAGGGAGAGCTGGGAAATGTCAAAGAACACTAAATCCTAGGTATTTTTGACCTGTGGTTTTGAGGTGTTACGGTGTTTTCTGTAGTACACACTGGAGACCCTGATAGTATTACACATATACATCTGCCACAACCAGTAACTTTCAAAGCTTCTCTAGGTCTCGATTGCTGCTCTTTTTTCTTGTTTACTCTATGACTTTTCATAAATAAATATCGGTTTTTCTGATTATAAAGATATGTATGTATGTCTGCCTATAATGAAAAATAAGATGATACAGAAATGTCCAATGCAGAATATTTAAAATCCCCTATAATTTCATGAATAATTATCTGTTATTTACCCCCTTTTTTTTCCTATGCAATTTTCTGTTTTTGGGAAACACACACCCTTCCTCGTATTCAACATTCACAGAATGAAATAAGACTGCACCTCCTGCTCTTGGTTTGCTTCTTTTCGTTTAACCATATGTTTTGGAAATTTATCTGTATCTGGGCATAGACTTATCTTATTTCTTTTAACAGTTGTTTAGTAGTCTATTATAGGCATCTAATTTACTTCTTTTTTAACTTTTATTTTAGGTTCAGGCGTACATGTGCAGGTTTGTCATACAGGTAAATTTCATGTCATGGGGGCTTGATATACAGATTATTTCATCACCATGGTAATAAACAGAGTACGCCATAGATAGTTTCTCAGTCCTTACCCTCCTCTCACCCTCTACCCTCAGGTAGGCCCTGGTGTCTGTTGTTCCCTTCTTTGTGTCCATATGTACTTGATGTTTAGCTCCCACTTTTAAGAGAGAACATATGGTATTTGATTTTCCTTCCTGTTTTAGCTTGCTCAGGATAATGGCCTCCAGCTCCGTCCAAGTTGCTGCAAAGCACATGATCTCATTTGTTTTTAAGGTTGTGTAGTATTCCATGATGTATATGTAAAATGTTTTCTTTATCCAGTCTACCATTGATGGGCATTTACAATGATTCCATGTCTTTGCTATTGTGAATAGTGCTGCAGTAAACATACACATGTATGTGTCTTTATGGTAGAATGATTTACATTCATTTGGGTATATACCCGATAATGGAATTGCTGTGTCGAATGG
>NW_012103166.1:4104543-4106396 GCF_000951045.1 Mandrillus leucophaeus | reverse complement strand
AGGCAGGAGAAATGCTTGAACCCAGGAGGCAGAGGTTGCAGTGAGCCAGGACTGCACCATGGCACTGTAACTTGGGCAACAAAATGAAACTCTGTCTTAAAAAAAAAAAAAAGAAAAAAAAATATTCAGAACTAAGAGCTTTGTATAATTGCTTCTTTTCCCCATGTCCCCATTCTTTTTGCACACCTAATTCTGATTTAAAGTACTTTATGGATTACTCAATAGCGGTGCTGAAATGTGCCACAGGGTTTAGAGGACTGACTGGAATACATGCATAAGCATGCCAGGATGGCAGCTCTCCACATTTAGACTGGCAGATTGGACACATATTATGTGCGATTATGCATGAATTAGAATGATGATGACAACCCTTCAGTCTCAGAGGAGCATGGCAGACTTGGTGTGTTCACAAAGACAGTGTGGAAGCGAATGGGGGCAGATCCTCCATGGCAATAGATCCTACATGGGAAAACTCGGGGCTCAGGAAAACATTTATTTTCTCTTACAGACAATGTGTTTTACCACTTTCTTTTACTCTTACTCATCAAAAATAAATACGTCTATCCAAAACCTGATGGTCCCCAGAAATATACTCTGCAAGAAACTTCTGATCAATGATCTAATAAATATATATACACACACACACACCAAAATAAGGCCATATCAGGGAAGATATTTAAGTTCAGTACTACATAAATTTAGTTAGTGGAAATATATTTAAGAGCATACTATGATGGAAAAGATTAAGTAATTGAGTCTGAAAACAGTCATTATTAATAATTTCTCAAGATCAGTCTATGTCATACTATATTGATGTCATGCCTGCGGTATATGGACAGTGTGTTTAGTGCTTCACATGTATTATGTGATTGTGTTCTTTTAGAGGTCCTCTTAAATAGTAACTCTTACCATTTATGAAGAAAAGATAAAGGAACTTAGTTTGGTAGGAAATGAGTGATTATTCAGTATCACCCAGCTAATAGCCATGAGATTTGAATCCATATCATCTAGCTAATTGATAATTTTTTTAAAAAGTTTTCTAAAGTAAATGTAAACTTATGATAAAATTAATGTTGCAACAGCTGTTGTGTTTTATGAGAAGCCAAAGTAGATGAATTTTCAAAACTGAATTTCACTGAGGTGTGCAGGAAGTTATCTGTCATTCAGGCAACTCCTTCATTCTTAAAAAGCTTCCTTGGTACCTATTGTATACAAAACACCTTGATAGGAATCTCTAAATTAGGGTAAAAAAAATTCCAGATGCACAACTACAAACACACAAAAGAAGGCATAATGAAAATGTTCTTTATGTTTAGATATTTTTAGTTTTTCCATGTGTGGTCTAGTAAAAAATAGTAAAAAATGAACATCTGTTATGGAAAATATTATAACTAATACATTATGATAACTGCATTATAAATTGAGTCATTAAAATTTTGTCATATGGGAACATTTCTTTGGAACTTAACAATCCAGGAACAAAAGTATAAATAGTATTGACTCACTTCTTCTCTGGGAATAAAAAGTGAACTTTTGTCTCATTCAAAGACATCTGTGTAAATAGTATACTCTCAATTCCGCCACCATAAAAAAAAAAAAAAAAAAAAAAAGAGTTGAGAGCTATAGTCACCAAAATTTACATGCCAACCTCTGAAGCCCACTCTCTGGGTTGGAATCCTGACTCCACTATTAACTAGCTAAGAGACCATGGGCAAGTTATTCAACCTCTCTAGGCCTCACTGAGGCTGTTGACAGGATTAAATGATATAATATATTTAAAGTACATTGGAAGCACTTTAAATTATTAACACAAAGAAAAAACACAATAGAGGTTGGCTTTTATTATATTATTA
>NW_012103166.1:4091469-4102818 GCF_000951045.1 Mandrillus leucophaeus | reverse complement strand
CCATAGATAGTTTCTCAGTCCTTACCCTCCTCTCACCCTCTACCCTCAGGTAGGCCCTGGTGTCTGTTGTTCCCTTCTTTGTGTCCATATGTACTTGATGTTTAGCTCCCACTTTTAAGAGAGAACATATGGTATTTGATTTTCCTTTCTGTTTTAGCTTGCTCAGGATAATGGCCTCCAGCTCCGTCCAAGTTGCTGCAAAGCACATGATCTCATTTGTTTTTAAGGTTGTGTAGTATTCCATGATGTATATGTAAAATGTTTTCTTTATCCAGTCTACCATTGATGGGCATCTACAATGATTCCATGTCTTTGCTATTGTGAATAGTGCTGCAGTAAACATACACATGTATGTGTCTTTATGGTAGAATGATTTACATTCATTTGGGTATATACCCGATAATGGAATTGCTGTGTCGAATGGAAATTCAGTTTTAGGTTATTTCAGGAATGGCCAAACAGCTTTTCACAACGGCTGAACTAATTTACATTGCTTAATTTCTTATTAATTAAGTTCATACACAATTTTGGTCATTGTGATGAGTGCTGGAATGAATATGTTTATGTGTGTATGTGTGTATATATATGTACAAGGACACAAAGATTATACCCATGTAAGTACATATTTTACAGAAATAGAAAATCACACATATGTATATATCTTTATGTGCTTTTATAAAAGACTATTACTGTGTGAATGTTATATAATACGACTTTCTAAATAAAACATGTTTTTTATTTTAATAAGTGTATTTTAATTGCTTACAAAATAATTGTACCAATTAATATTTCTACCCACATTAAAAGAAGCACCCATTTCTCCACATCACTGTCTGATTGTTTAGATGCATGTTTAACAACTGAATAAAGCTAAGCCACTATATCTGTGGCTTTTACACAGAATTTAAAGTAAAGTAAGCTCTTCAGATAAAATGTCTGTTGCGTGGTGTACTTGAACTCTACAAAATCTACAGGTGGTTATGCTAATGTTCAAAGGATGTCACACATGGCCTGAGATGTAAGTGGGTCTCCCCTGTACAATCAGTTCTAGAACACCAAATTACCTTTACCTTCTTCTTGCCTCTTTTCTTAAAAGTCTATTTCATGTCCCAATTTTTAGAAGAACCACCAAATTCCATATTTCACATAAAATTACACGAGACCATTAAATCTTGCCTTAAACTTTCATCCTTCCACCTTCTGACACACACGCACAAAAGGATTCAAGTAATGTTATTTCATCAGCTTCCCTCCTGGACAAAGATGTCTTTACGGATGGAGCGGAAACGCTTTGCCAGCCCATATTCCATTGTCTTCAGAAGCTATTCTGAATGGGAGCCACTGCCATTATGTGAATAAGTCATGCATGATCCCTGGGTATATTATCAGCCCCTTGTGGAACATTTTTACCAATGATGAAATGTTATTGTTGTCAGTATCAGACTTTCACTCTTTATCAGTCTCCCTCATGACAGCCCTCATTATTCAGGCAGTCTTGGGACAACTTCAAGGTGAGAACTTTCAGCACAAGGTCAAGTGGATCAAATTTCTTTCCTATCCACCACTCAACCATTTCCTTTCCCTTTTATCATGGCTCACAGACCAACTCCTCAGGACTGCAGTGGAAGGAATGCAATGGTAACCTGATTCTGCTGGGACCCTAGACACAGCTAAAGAATTGAAATTTATAGTTTCTCACTGTGTCTTCTTTAGAGACTTTAATTAGGTCCTTAAATACTGATACACATTTTTATCCACAGAATTCCTGTTGAGGCACTGCTATGTACTAAAAACACTCATGGGCTTTAGAATCAGAAATGTTTTTTGTTTGTTTGTTTGTTTGTTTTGTTTTCTTTTGCTTTGTTTCAGATTTCAACTACGTGAATTTTGGTCAGCTACTTAACATCTCTGTGTCATAAGTGTCATCTCCAAAATGGATCAAATGCTACCTGCTCTGTGAAACTGTTCTGAGACTTAAATGTGATAATGTATATAAATACTTTGCTCATTATCTAGAACATTGTAAGAATTCAGCAAATGTTCACTTTTTGCTTCCACTATATTCTTATAATGCTTTCTGCCAAGTAATGTCTCAACATCTTTATGATTATTTTGACACAAAAATGGAAAAAGCATAATCTTTACCCAGTTGTATCTTGTAGTTTACTGAACACTGGAGCTTAAATTTCAGATCTAAGGCCAGGCATGGTGGTTCACACCTGTAAGCCCAGCACTTTGGGAAGCCAAGATGGGTGGATCACCTGACGTCAGGAGTTCGAGACCAATCTGGCCAACATGGTGAAACCCCATATCTACTAAAAATACAAACAAACAAACAAATAAAAAAATTAGTCGGGCATGGTGGTGCATGCCTGTAATCCCAGCTACTCGGGAGGCAGAGGCAGGAGAAATGCTTGAACCCAGGAGGCAGAGGTTGCAGTGAGCAGGACTGCACCATGGCACTGTAACTTGGGCAACAAAATGAAACTCTGTCTAAAAAAAAAAAAAAAGAAAAAAAAATATTCAGAACTAAGAGCTTTGTATAATTGCTTCTTTTCCCCATGTCCCCATTCTTTTTGCACACCTAATTCTGATTTAAAGTACTTTATGGATTACTCAATAGCGGTGCTGAAATGTGCCACAGGGTTTAGAGAACTGACTGGAATACATGCATAAGCATGCCAGGATGGCAGCTCTCCACATTTAGACTGGCAGATTGGACACATATTATGTGCGATTATGCATGAATTAGAATGATGATGACAACCCTTCAGTCTCAGAGGAGCATGGCAGACTTGGTGTGTTCACAAAGACAGTGTGGAAGCGAATGGGGGCAGATCCTCCATGGCAATAGATCCTACATGGGAAAACTCGGGGCTCAGGAAAACATTTATTTTCTCTTACAGACAATGTGTTTTACCACTTTCTTTTACTCTTACTCATCAAAAATAAATACGTCTATCCAAAACCTGATGGTCCCCAGAAATATACTCTGCAAGAAACTTCTGATCAATGATCTAATAAATATATATACACACACACACACCAAAATAAGGCCATATCAGGGAAGATATTTAAGTTCAGTACTACATAAATTTAGTTAGTGGAAATATATTTAAGAGCATACTATGATGGAAAAGATTAAGTAATTGAGTCTGAAAACAGTCATTATTAATAATTTCTCAAGATCAGTCTATGTCATACTATATTGATGTCATGCCTGCGGTATATGGACAGTGTGTTTAGTGCTTCACATGTATTATGTGATTGTGTTCTTTTAGAGGTCCTCTTAAATAGTAACTCTTACCATTTATGAAGAAAAGATAAAGGAACTTAGTTTGGTAGGAAATGAGTGATTATTCAGTATCACCCAGCTAATAGCCATGAGATTTGAATCCATATCATCTAGCTAATTGATAATTTTTTTTAAAAAGTTTTCTAAAGTAAATGTAAACTTATGATAAAATTAATGTTGCAACAGCTGTTGTGTTTTATGAGAAGCCAAAGTAGATGAATTTTCAAAACTGAATTTCACTGAGGTGTGCAGGAAGTTATCTGTCATTCAGGCAACTCCTTCATTCTTAAAAAGCTTCCTTGGTACCTATTGTATACAAAACACCTTGATAGGAATCTCTAAATTAGGGTAAAAAAAATTCCAGATGCACAACTACAAACACACAAAAGAAGGCATAATGAAAATGTTCTTTATGTTTAGATATTTTTAGTTTTTCCATGTGTGGTCTAGTAAAAAATAGTAAAAAATGAACATCTGTTATGGAAAATATTATAACTAATACATTATGATAACTGCATTATAAATTGAGTCATTAAAATTTCGTCATATGGGAACATTTCTTTGGAACTTAACAATCCAGGAACAAAAGTATAAATAGTATTGACTCACTTCTTCTCTGGGAATAAAAAGTGAACTTTTGTCTCATTCAAAGACATCTGTGTAAATAGTATACTCTCAATTCCGCCACCATAAAAAAAAAAAAAAAAAAAAAAAGAGTTGAGAGCTATAGTCACCAAAATTTACATGCCAACCTCTGAAGCCCACTCTCTGGGTTGGAATCCTGACTCCACTATTAACTAGCTAAGAGACCATGGGCAAGTTATTCAACCTCTCTAGGCCTCACTGAGGCTGTTGACAGGATTAAATGATATAATATATTTAAAGTACATTGGAAGCACTTTAAATTATTAACACAAAGAAAAAACACAATAGAGGTTGGCTTTTATTATATTATTAGTGGTAGTATTTCTCTAAATTCTTTTTCTTGCTAGGGTCATACTACTATACTCTTAATTCTAAAATACTCCTTCCAGTTCTAATTAAAAAAGAGAGAGGAGAGGGAGGGAAGATGAGAGAGAGAGAGCGAGACAGAGAGAGAGAGAGATCTTAAATGTAGTATCTATTGAAGAATTGACGTGTAGGATTATTGAATAATTAAAACTTAATGAAGTCATGTGCTCATTAATTAGGTAGGGTTTTCAAAAAAAAGGTGAATAATATGACTCAGTAGCAGTTATTACTATAGATTTTCGTAAAAAGTCTCATGGTAATTGCTAGTTAAAAAGTTGTTGACAACAATAACAAAATATGGACTAACAATGACAGGAGGCAAATATAAATGTAAATGGCATGTTCTGAGTGTCCCCCATAATTCATGTGTCAAAAGTGTATTACTGTTGTGGTGGTCTCAAGAAGTAGAGCCTTTTGAGAGATGATTGTCATGAGGCCTCAGCCCTCATGAAAGGATTAGTAACTTATCAAGGAGCTGGAGGGAACTAGCTTAGACCCCTTTTTGCTCTTTCACCATCTGAGGACACAGCATTTACTCCTTCCAACATGTCAGGACACAGCAAGTAGGGCCTTACTAGATACTGAATCTGCCAGCACCTGGATCTGGATTTCTCAGCATCCAGAACTGTGAGGAATACATTTTTATTGCTAATAGATTACTCAGCCCATGGTATTTTATTACAGCAGCACAAATGGACTAAGACAGTAGGTAAAGATAGAAATCAAACTGGTCAACACAGGTTGAACAACCCTTATTTTAAAGGTCCAAGTTTCAAAATACTCCAAAATCCACAGCTTTTGAGCACTGACATGACACCACAAGGTGAACATTCTATACATAAGTACTTAATGCAAACTTTGTTTTATCCACAAAATTCTTTAAAATACTGTATAAAATTACTATCAGATTATGTGTATATGGTGTATAAGAAACAAATGCATTTCATATTTAGATTTAGGTCCTCGCCACTGCACTCCAGCCTGGGTGACACAGCGCGAGACTCCGTCTCAAAAAAAAAAAAAAAAAAGATTTAGGTCCCTTCCCCAAGAAATCTCATTATATATATATGCAAATATTCCAAAAATTTTACAGAAAGATCTGAATTCTGAAACACATCTGGTCCTAAGCATTGCAGATAAGAAATACTCAACCTGTATATATTTGGGTGAGAATGTTTGATGGGTTTACACATTTATGTTTGTTGTGTCCCATTTCAACTACTGTTTGTCCTAGAAAATGAGATGAACAATAAAATTTCAGATTTAGGTTTTATAAATTTGTCAATATACACTTAAATGCATGCACACGTGCACACACACACACACACACACACACACAGTAGCTAATAAATGGCTCCTACTTCACCATGTTCAAATTCCTTTACAAAAAATCTTCAGAAGTATGGTATAGGCCTTTCATTAAGGGTATACTTAAAGGGTACAATCTAGAAAGGATGTTAGACCCTGACCTGAATAATACTTGGGAAACCTGAACTAACATTTATTTTCTGTAGAATAAAAAGATAAAAAGAGGCTGGTCTTCATCTGGAAGGGGGTTATAAATAAAATTCATATCATCATTTTACTTATGACAAAGTCACAATTTTTTTCTCCTTTAAAATGGCATACCTTATTTAGTCATTTTTTTAAAGAAATAAATACAGACCTGGGTGGTTAAAATTGCCAAGGGAATGGAAGTGGGTAGCGATGCGCATGCAGTGTGATGGCAGACCAGAGCTGTAGGAGCTCTTCACACTGTTGCAATGAGGTTGCTGTGGGATATGAGCCCTAAACCAATAAATGTTATGGATGAGATAAAAGGGATCTTACCTACACAATTCCCATATAATAAAACAGAAGACACCTTCTCAGACAGCCTCTGAGGCTTGAAGTAGCTTTAAAAATTGCTGTCTTACAAAAGTAATAATAAACATTTCAGCTTGCTACCCTAGAAGACACAGATGGAGAAGAGTTTACATAAAATTAAGAATGACAGATTCATAAAGTGTATTTAGGAGGGAGTTACAGGTATTTAGAATACATCCCTCACACTTTGAAACAATTATAATTGAAAACAATAATTATATTCTTCTAAGTGAACCTCTTTATCTCTTTTTAAAACTATAATACAAAATAAACACTGAGATAATAATTCATAGTTTTATCCTCTGTAGTTCTTATAGCATTCCTTGCTTGTTTAGTTATACACCAACTCATTTTTAAATACTTTCTATGCATAAGCTGCTATGCTAAATACAGAGATGGCAACATGAATTAGACAAATATCTGTCCTCTAGAACTATATATTTTAGTGAAGGTAAGAAACAGAAAAACAAGTTACAAAGTGACAAGTATCAAAACAAAAGGGATGTCAAATGCGGTATAGAAATAGAGAAAAAAAAACATATTTTGTTTATATTCATGAGTTTAGAAGTAGACTAGATGTCTACCAAGTAAATGTATGATCAAACTGTCATTAATGAGTCTGAAACATGGAAAGAAGCATTTAGGAGTGTCTTTGGGTAATAACAAGAGAATTGGAGGAGTGTTGGACCAAGACTTTCCAGTATTATTTCTCAACATGAGAACAAGAATAAAGTAACTCAGAGTTACTTTAAAAGGATTCCATGGAGAACGTATTTTAAGGCTGTAATTTAATTCAGGTGTAAATTACTAGACTATATTTTAATTACAGGAGTAAATGTCATCCATATTCATGACCAATGAGTAGGGAGTAAATGAATGATATAGTACAACATTTGCATTCCATAAGTCTATGCTGTGACAATATCTCCCTATTTAAAAATCAACTGTAAACCAAGGGAACTATGAAAAACACAACACTCTGAAGAGACTTCACAGAATTTTTTCTTCAGCATTTTTGCTAATCTTTTTTTTAAGTATGGTGTTTTCTGCAATGTCTATTGTTCAAACTTCCTTCCAAGTACGTGTAACCTTCTAATAAGCCTTTAAATCTCAAAATAGAGTGTGCTTGATACATCTGAGAACAGAAAAATAAAAAAATACTTTCTTCAAAATATTTTGATAACTTCTTTGACATAAGACACCCTAATTTCTAAGACCAAATCCACGGCTCTCAAGAGGAATGAAGAGACTGAGGAAATTAGAGAAATCTTAAATTTTATTCAGGATATTTTACTATTAAAAAATAGCTTTGTAAACAATGTTTACCATATGTTGATAAATACTAACAGAAGCGTGAAAAGTTATATATACATTGGTGCAGGGCTAATTTTTCAACAAGCACACCAATAAGTGCTAGAGGCTTTTAATGTACAGTGAAACTTGTGTACAGGTGAGCAAATAACCACTGTCCTGAGGTTCTCAAATACCATATCCCTTAAGGACCACTGGAGCCTAGACCAGGAGCCCTAGGTATCCATCCCAGGGAATCATCCTATTACTTGCTGACCTCTTACCCACCAGCTAGCCAGCTGTTGATGTTAGCAACAGCTCTCCTGGAGGTGGCTAATGAATGTCCTAGTGGACATGTGTTTGATACTCAGCTGGCCCACTTCTGAAATACCTGGGGTCTGGGGTTAGGTGCTGTGGCTCACACTTGTAATTCCAGCACTTTGGGAGGCTGAGGCAGGCAGATTACTTGAGGCCAGGAGTTCAAGACCAGCCTGGCCAACAGGGGGAAACCCCATCTCTACTGAAATACAAAAATTAGCGGAGTGTGGTAGTGTACATCTGTAATCTCAGCTACTCAGGAGGCTGAGGCAGGAGGATCACTTGAACCCAGGAAGCAGAGGTTGCAGTGAGCTGAGATTGCACCAGCCTGGGCGACATAGCAAGACTCCATCTCTACATGAATAAATAAATAAGAAATACCTGGCACCTGGAAAAGCCAAGGGAAAAAAATAAAAATAAAAAGAAGAAGAAGGAATAATGGGAGCTGCCACCAACACAAATCAGAGCCTACATTTTAGGCTCTGATGGAATGGACGACAATCTAAAGATAGGAAGAAGGCTAAAGGGGACAGATGGAACATGAGAGCATCTGTTCCACTAGAGACAAGTGGAAGCCTCATGTGGAAGTATCCGTTTTTCCATCCTGTTGAATGTAATATCAATTTGATGGGACAGTTTACCTCTATTTAATAAGACCTTAAGATAAATCATCAAATGCTTGGTCACAGGCATTAACATTAATTTTATTTATAACCTTATAGTCAGTCTTATATAAAATATGCTTTATAGGTACCTGTTTTAAAATACATTCACTTAAGTACTATAAATTCAATCAATACTCCCATATTTTGCGTAAGATAACTGAGGCATAGAGAATTATTTAAAATTTAAGTAGCAGAGAAAGAATTTTAGTCCAAGAAGCCTAACAAAAGATCTGTTTTTATTGTCTTACCGTACTACTTCTTGTTTGGAATAAAAACGCAGGCTCCATCAGTTCGAATATGTCTTTCCAAAAAAAGGTATTTGTGAAAGAGTCAGTAATCAAAGTATTTGCTATATTTTAAAAACATCAGGAAATACATTAAGGGCTAGAATACTTTTATTGTCTTATCTAGTTGAGCACATGCTGAAAACAGAATAAGTGCTATTGACAATATAATAGAAGTTAAGAGAAACCCTGTAATTGGGACTGAAATCATCCAATGACTATCACTTTAACAAGAACATTACTGGGAGAATTTGATAGGGTCTGCTATGTCAAATCATGAGGAAGATTGAAGCATCATTTCCTTGTTGGCAGAAGCATCAAATAAAAGGCCACATGTGAGAAAGCAGAGGATAGCAGTTATCTCTAAAAATCCACTTATTTGGAAATTATTAAGAATGAGTTAATGAAAAATTTATACCATGGTTTGTGTTGCTTGGTAAGCAGATTTGTAACACATATCATTGTATATATTTAGAAAATATGGTGGAATTTAAATTTTTGGGATTGATGTATTGATTTATATATTAATTTATATTTCCAGACTGATTGCTAAATAGTATTAATAGCATACTGCATATATGCATAGAAAAAAGTGAGAAACTGTGCACAAAAATGTTAAGATTGGTTATATCCGTGTGTTGAGATAGATATATATTTTAAACATACATCAATGCACATGTATTTAGTGTTAACAGAAAAAAATACATGCAAGTTATATTATAAAAATGCGGTTTCTCTCTAGCCTATCCTTTTATTCCTTTAGTAACTGAAAACATAGATTAATGCTTTAAAGTTAATTGAAACTTATTCTTAAATAGTTCATAGGCCGAATGGTAATTTCTCTTGGGTTTTCTGCAGCTTCCTCAGCCCACTATTTTGACCACCTTCTTCAACCCAGTATTGACCCGAGAGGTCTTAGTCTCACCTGGAATTCTAACACAAACATGGAACAATTGAGTTGACTTTTTCTAAACATTTTCATCGTCCTGTTTCCTCTTTTTCCCTAGAAATCCTTATTTTCCCCAAATCACCCTACACACGCACCAATCAAGTAAGCAAAGAAATAAAGAAAGTAGTGCTGTTTTAAGAATGCTTCTCACCTTAGTGAGCAGAATATTCTACAATGTGATAAGTCATTTAGGACAAAGTGGCCATTTTGGGAAGAGGCTCTTTTCAGAAAGTTACCACAAAAGGGGTGACCTTGGATTTTTGATATCTGATTACATGTTCTCATTCTCTCCAATTAGAATTATAAGATATTCAAATGATCTGAATTGTCCTTCCTACTTTCCCTAGAAAATTGTGAACTGGCCTGAGAAGATAGGAGTGGAGAGTCAAGGTAATGTATTATCTCTCCACTCCAGCTTAGCAGAGCCTTGCTCTTGGTTAAAGGTCTCTGCTTATTCCTCATGGAAAAAACTCTTGTTGCAGTTTACTCAGCTCAGAATACAAGAGTGCAGGTAATTAAAACAGCTAACAGTTACATAGCATTCACTATGTGTCAGGCACAACCTTAAGTACTATATAGTTATTCACTCATTTACTCTTCACAACAAATCCATGACATGACGACTATCACTCTTCCCACTTGGGTAACTTTCCCGAGACCATACATGAGTATATTCATGGCATGACTGGGATTAAAACCTAAGTAGTCTGGTCCCAGTCTTTAACCACTATGGTATACTGAAGTAGGCCTGGAGAGGGAGATCCAGTAGCTCCAACTTGAACTCCTTGGACAGTAAGTATTTTCATTGCTAAGTTCTTTCCAGAATCCTCTAGCTAAGGGAATTGCAGTAAATCACAGTATTAACTCTCAGTTAATTGCGTTTTCTGTGAACTAAAGTCACACTCTCAATATCAATGTAGAGAAACAAATTTATCAATATTGAGAAATTCCTTAAGAATTCGGCAACCAATCTTTCTGCCACTTTTCAGCATCTCTAAAATGGGACTATTAAAAAAAAATAAAAAATTTCTTAAGAATGTCATGAAATTCACTAAGATCTTGAATATATTAAAAACAAATAGCAGAATGGTTCCCATATAGTAGGCGTCTGTAAATGGTTATTTGTCACACAAAAACACAACAGAATATAGATGATGGCACAAAGTTAAGCATTTAGGAACTAAAGAATATAAGTCTCACACATCTAAAGAAAGGGAGTAGAGAACTAGCCATTTGAAAGCTAGAGAAATAATTGTCAAATAGGATTATAACTATAGAGCAGCTATCTTGAAGTGAGGCTGCTAACCACACCCCTGTATTATCTGTCTCTTCTGTATTGTTTATAGCCAAGGATTACACCGTCCTATTGATCCTTTTTAGGTTACCATGACACACAAATGCCATTTTCAATCTAGGTTTGAAAATGGCATTTTCAAACAAGGGTGAGCATCTCAACTTACATCTCTCATATTAGTCCAGAGCCATTTTCAGAGAGATTTCTTATGCTGAATCAACAAGCTGAATATTTTTAAATTATGCCTTATTCACACTTATACAGAACCACCCATAAAATTGTCCACATATAGTGATGATTATTACTACTAGCAATTGTATTTTACTTTGACAATTCTAAATGGTTTACATTTATATATTCATTCACTTTACATGTAT
>NW_012103166.1:4085489-4087924 GCF_000951045.1 Mandrillus leucophaeus | reverse complement strand
TGAATCTTTTATTATAAAATGTTTAATAGTAAATATTAGGGATAAAATGACTCAAGGGAAGACTTACATGTATACGATCCCAAAACTAAGTCCCAAGGATACCTTTTTGAGGTATAACTAAAAAGTAGGTCACATCTGTTTTGCCTGCTCCCTTGCAGCCAGGCTTTATACCCATGGGCATCCAAGGTCTCCATAGTTTTCTTCTTGTTCCCTAACCCCTTTTCTTGCCAGCTCCTTCAGCCTCCACTGCAATAGTCCAAGATCATTATCTTTTTTGCTCCACTCTTTGAGGCTTTCTTTTTGTCAGAAGTCTAATCCACTATTATGAGTTAACCCATGTTTATGTCTGGCACTAATTTAGTCTTCTAAGATAAGGAACACACTAAAGTTTACATAACACCCAATCACATTTCCATCAAAAAATGTCAACAGAATTTCACCCTGAGTTCAGAGGAAAAGAAGAGTGAGAAAGGAGATAAAAGGCCTCTTAAATTTTCTTAAATTTCAGTAAATCACTTTAAATTCAACAAACATATTTGGCCTCTGCAAGATGAGAATGCAAAGGTGGCTCCCAGCACTCCAGGAATTGTTTCCTAGTAGAAGTTGATGGCCCTGCTCTGGTCTATCCAGGAAGTGATTAGACTCCAACTGTCATCCATCCAACTCAGGGTGGATGACATCACATAGGTGTCTACAGCCTAGGAAGTCATACTTATCCATAAGCATTCTACTATACCCATTACTCTCAATATGGAGTGGGGCAGGGATGGCAGGGCCAAGGAGAAGTGTTGGGCAAGATGCTTACAATATAAAATCATGAGATATTTATTTTATGAATATGAAGTTAGATCTATATCAGTGTTTCCTAAGTTTAACTCCACATTCCAAGGTCAGAAAATGATATAAAATACACTTCAAGTACATATATAATGCCCTTAAAAAGCCACCCTATGAATTTATGATAAAGACCTAATTTGTATGACCAGTTTGGCAGTGCCATTCACTCCCATTTGAGACTGTCCTGAACATAGGACAACTTTCTTTGTAGGACAAAGTGATACATAGTTCCATGTTGTCACCATCACAGAAAAAGATTTGTTCTCTTGTAAAACACAGCTATACATTATATTGCCTTTTCTTCTACAGTGAATAGGAAGGAAGAATTAGTTTGCTCCATGGAATTTTTGTGGACTGAGGGTTTGGTAAAATAAAATGCAAGGGGTAATAAATTTCTCTTATTATAAAAGACTTGCAACAAATTATTTACTCCTGAAAACAAACAAACAAACAAAAAACAGCAGTGGGTGAGCTAATGTGTACATTTATAAGACTGAACAGTGAGAAAAAGGATAAAAATAGAAAAAAATTAAAATAAGAGAAGAATCAAATCAAATCAAATATCTTTCAGCCTGCTGGCATATTTCTCAGTGAGCTGGCTATGGCTAGCTTATGCTGGGTCCTGATTATATGTTATACTCCTGATTCAATCTCAGTCTAGGCAAACTTTAACAGTTTTACTTATTATAATTAAAGAAACGCAGTGTTTTCTAATCTTTTGCTTGGGAAGCACAGGAGAAAAATTCCAACATTCCTTTTAATACCACTCCTTGTTGAGCAATTTCCAGGTAAGTGAGCAAACAACCCAAGAATTATCAATGGGATTTTCTTCTTTTCAGCAGGAGCCCATTCTTCTTTTCTGGTTCATGTACTCTAATCAAAGACACCACTCAATAGCGCACAGTGTGTGGAGAAGGAGACGGAAGATGGAAGGAGTATGAATGTGGGCACTTTTTAAAAAATTTCACCCAAGAGAAATATACAGTCATTTGTCAGACCAGTGATTTTACTGTCATATGCTATAACTGCCAAGAAACGCATACACACACAGGAAGTACTTCATAGTGAGGTATGTAAACATATCAGAAGGGGTGTAATTGAGTGGCTATGGCTAATCACACACATTTGCCAGCATGCAGCATGGCATTTGAATTTTTTCTAGTGTATCAGCATTATGTTAAATATATCAAGAGTAAAGGAAGTGGTAGAATATTAGAGGAGAAACAAAGAGAGTGAGAGAAACAGAAAAAAAGAGACAGATTTGAAAATGTATGCCGTGCATGTATATATGTGTCTATGGTATTTTACAGTTTCTATTATAAACAGCACTTGTGAGCAGGGCAATGCTTGGTGCCAAGTGCCCTGGGTATATATTTGCCCTTGTTTTTCATTGACAAGATGCAGGCCTATGTAGACGCTATCAATGCTACTAGTCATATAAGATTATTACGCAATCTAAATAATATATTTTGTCTATACTATTAAAAATGTTTGGTTTTTAGACTGAAAATGATAGCATTTTTAAAACGTTTATTCTGAAAGTCTCTTCTCTGGTGGCCTAATATTTTCACTCTAAATTGGGTAGTTCCGTGAAAGGA
>NW_012103166.1:4080049-4083219 GCF_000951045.1 Mandrillus leucophaeus | reverse complement strand
TTCTTTCTTTTTGAAATTATATTTCCAAGGTCAACACTCCTGGGCATTTGAGTACAACATTTGGTTACAAAACTAAGACTGCAGTAATGCCCTTGCCACTCCCCCTGACCCAGCGCCGTTGCCCATTTCAGCCTGTTGCAGCACCCATGGAGAGGCCTTTTCCTCACTGTTTTATTCTCCTCTTCTCTGAATTTTACCAGTCAGAACATATTTATCCGCTGCCTCACTTGCCTAGCCTTCGGCCGTTTGCTCTCTGCTAGGGAACTGATAAAACTAATGTGAGCTAATGTGTTGATGATCATCGAAGGGCTTATTCCTTGCAGATAACATCTTCTGCCTTAAATGGTATAACACCAAGGCCTAAGTAGGGTGGTATTGGAAATATTTTACATCAGGTAGATGTTTTCTTATCAGCTCTGTATTACATCAGATCAATAACGCCCACCCCACTCCACCACATGGAATTGATCAACCAAACTATTTATTTCCTCACTCCAGAACAGTGGCCAATTTATTTAAGCATGGCATGTTAAGAAAACAATGTTTTTCCTTATCCTTAATTGAAGTGTAGTTAATCGAATAGAAGAAGCCAAATCTATTGTCTAGAAGCCTTGGTTAGTAAAATAAGAAATTATTAACAAAAAATGTCTCTGCCCAAAATGTATATCCCAGACTCTTTTTCCTCTCTACCTGACCCTCTTATTTACGTATTTTTAAAGACCAAACTCAGTTTTACTTATCTTTATGATACTTTTACTTACTCATAACAACTTCCCTCATTTAAATTCCCACATTTTTCCATCATGAAATTGTGGTTAAAATTACCTAGGTGCACATTCTCACTCTATCACTTAATAGTTGTGTGACTTTGAACAAGTTAATTTAATCTGTCTGTGTTTCTTATCTGTGAAATAGGATAATATTGTTGCCTCCTCATAGGGTCCCTCTGAGGATTAAACGAGAATATATAAGAACAGGACCTGGCACACAGCAACATGGCACACATTCTTACTGTTGTTATTAACTTATACATGTGTTTGCACATCTATCTTTCAATTGTTTGAACTTTCAGAGCAACAAATTTATGCAATTCAAGGGAATATTTGGAGAATTAAGTGCCATACGAACATTAGTCACTCAATCAATGCTTGTGGAACAGATATACACCCATATATAGCTCTCTGAACAATATGAGAACAGGCTAGTGTCCTTGCTATAAGGTTAGAAATGCCAAGTAACTGGCAACAGTACTAAAACCATATTTTTTTCTGTTAAAGTCTCAAGGTCAATTGAAGAAACACATTTTTCCTTCAGACTCCAAGTACAGAAGATGGTTGTTTAGTTGATTGATTTGAGTATTTATCTATGTTTATGTAGTGTCTGGCCTGAAGTGGCTGATCTTGATTGTGTATCATTTTGTTTCTATATGAAAATTCCTTTTCTAATCAAGAATGGTTTCTCTTCGTATTATCATTCATTCTCAGACAAAACCTTACCTATTCAAAGAAAAAACTTTGAACCATTCATATGCATGTGGGTAGATATATTTATGTAAATGTAGAAACTTGAATCTTTTATTATAAAATGTTTAATAGTAAATATTAGGGATAAAATGACTCAAGGGAAGACTTACATGTATACGATCCCAAAACTAAGTCCCAAGGATACCTTTTTGAGGTATAACTAAAAAGTAGGTCACATCTGTTTTGCCTGCTCCCTTGCAGCCAGGCTTTATACCCATGGGCATCCAAGGTCTCCATAGTTTTCTTCTTGTTCCCTAACCCCTTTTCTTGCCAGCTCCTTCAGCCTCCACTGCAATAGTCCAAGATCATTATCTTTTTTGCTCCACTCTTTGAGGCTTTCTTTTTGTCAGAAGTCTAATCCACTATTATGAGTTAACCCATGTTTATGTCTGGCACTAATTTAGTCTTCTAAGATAAGGAACACACTAAAGTTTACATAACACCCAATCACATTTCCATCAAAAAATGTCAACAGAATTTCACCCTGAGTTCAGAGGAAAAGAAGAGTGAGAAAGGAGATAAAAGGCCTCTTAAATTTTCTTAAATTTCAGTAAATCACTTTAAATTCAACAAACATATTTGGCCTCTGCAAGATGAGAATGCAAAGGTGGCTCCCAGCACTCCAGGAATTGTTTCCTAGTAGAAGTTGATGGCCCTGCTCTGGTCTATCCAGGAAGTGATTAGACTCCAACTGTCATCCATCCAACTCAGGGTGGATGACATCACATAGGTGTCTACAGCCTAGGAAGTCATACTTATCCATAAGCATTCTACTATACCCATTACTCTCAATATGGAGTGGGGCAGGGATGGCAGGGCCAAGGAGAAGTGTTGGGCAAGATGCTTACAATATAAAATCATGAGATATTTATTTTATGAATATGAAGTTAGATCTATATCAGTGTTTCCTAAGTTTAACTCCACATTCCAAGGTCAGAAAATGATATAAAATACACTTCAAGTACATATATAATGCCCTTAAAAAGCCACCCTATGAATTTATGATAAAGACCTAATTTGTATGACCAGTTTGGCAGTGCCATTCACTCCCATTTGAGACTGTCCTGAACATAGGACAACTTTCTTTGTAGGACAAAGTGATACATAGTTCCATGTTGTCACCATCACAGAAAAAGATTTGTTCTCTTGTAAAACACAGCTATACATTATATTGCCTTTTCTTCTACAGTGAATAGGAAGGAAGAATTAGTTTGCTCCATGGAATTTTTGTGGACTGAGGGTTTGGTAAAATAAAATGCAAGGGGTAATAAATTTCTCTTATTATAAAAGACTTGCAACAAATTATTTACTCCTGAAAACAAACAAACAAACAAAAAACAGCAGTGGGTGAGCTAATGTGTACATTTATAAGACTGAACAGTGAGAAAAAGGATAAAAATAGAAAAAAATTAAAATAAGAGAAGAATCAAATCAAATCAAATATCTTTCAGCCTGCTGGCATATTTCTCAGTGAGCTGGCTATGGCTAGCTTATGCTGGGTCCTGATTATATGTTATACTCCTGATTCAATCTCAGTCTAGGCAAACTTTAACAGTTTTACTTATTATAATTAAAGAAACGCAGTGTTTTCTAATCTTTTGCTTGGGAAGCACAGGAGAAAAATTCCAACATTCCTTTTAATACCAC
>NW_012103166.1:4069398-4078959 GCF_000951045.1 Mandrillus leucophaeus | reverse complement strand
TCACCGTGGTCTCGATCTCCTGACCTTGTGATCCGCCCGCCTCGGCCTCCCAAAGTGCTGGGATTACAGGCGTGAGCCACCGCGCCCGGCAGAATCTAGAGCTCTTAAAAACTACTCTTTGCTAATTCCTTTAATTTTTTTTAAAAAGTGTCATAGAAAGAATTTCATTTTCTTTCACAGAAAGCCTCAGGTAATAGGAAGAGATGGCTTGTAACTGATGACAGGTGGTATTTACATTTATAATTTCCTTATTTTTTATGTTTTGGAATTGATCCAGATGAAAGAATTATCAGACAACAGTTGCAGCCCTGGATATCATTTATGGCTATTTTCCTGGACATGTTAGACATACTTTTAGAACAATCATTCTGTACATTAGTGAAAATGAGATAACTCAGGGGTTGAATCCAGGAAGGCAGGAACAATAATGCAAAGGTTTGGTCAACAGCCCCTGAAACTTGCCTACTCAGGGTCCTCATCTTCTTAAGTAATGTGACTTTCTTTCTTGATCCTTAGATCATTTCCTAAAATAAAAGCTGTAAACCCTCTATATAAAATTGGTAACAGGACTTCATATAGAGGAATTAAAAACAATTTTTTAAACACAGTAAATTGGATTTCAGCATTTATGGTATTTGTTTTAAGAGGTCTAATGAGGTTTTCTGGTTGGTTTGGTTTTTTACCTAGGATGCTGCAATCTTCAGAGCCTTATGCATTCAGCACTCCTAAACATCTGTTCAGCCTCCAAATGATTAGGTTGTTTGACACTCAAATGCTGTCCCCTGGCAATAAAAATCTGACTATATCCAGTTGACTGTATAAGAAAGGAGGAGCTGCTGACTCATTTCCCACAAAATCTAAGGTAAATATACACACAGTTGGCACATGCTAATGCTATGGTATCTGCCTGGGACTTTCTTCCAGACTTCCTGTCTTTCCCTTGACTTATAGTGAAATGATTTAGTTCTCTGAGAACTCTTGACTTCGTTAACATTAGCATGTAAAAGTTACTGTTAGTTAGCACTAACATTAGTGCTGCCCTGAACTGGATAGAAAACACAGCCCTTAATGCATTCCCCTCTTCAGGAACAGCTCCTTTTCTTCCTTTCCAATGAAATTAGGATGTCAGGAGAAAGCACTGAAATTGGCTTGTTTTCGTTTTACTCTTCCGTTATCTATGAATAAACCTCTCAGTGTAGATTATCATTTACCTAAACAGAAACAAATTATTCTAAGGCCAATTTATTAAACAGTTCATTTTCATACCATAGAATCCACCCATTTAAAATGTAAAATTCAATCATTTTAGTATACACATGGATATGAGCAACAGTCACCATAGTGAATTTTAGAACATTTCATCACCACAAAGAAAGATTCTGTACCCTTTAGCTATGCTGTTTCCTATTCCCTGTCTCCAGCATTAAGCAAGCAGTCATCTACTTTCTGCTTCTCTTTATTTGCCTATTCTGTATATTTTAAGTATATACGACATATGTGGTCTTTGGTGGCTGGTTTCTTTCCCCTAGGTTTAACCATGTTATA
This sequence comes from Mandrillus leucophaeus, assembly GCF_000951045.1. Lineage (NCBI taxonomy): Eukaryota > Metazoa > Chordata > Mammalia > Primates > Cercopithecidae > Mandrillus > Mandrillus leucophaeus. Next base: position 4,077,414 of record NW_012103166.1, on the reverse strand, counting down.
GCATGTATGAATCAGTACTTTGCTCCTTTTTGTGGCTAAATAATATTCTATTATCTAGATATACCACATTTTGCTTATTCGTTCATCCATTTAAGGAAATGTGGGTTGTTTTCATCTTGTGGATATCATGAATAATTATTCTATGCACATTTATGTACAAATTTTTATTTGAATACCTGTTTTAATTATTTTGGGCAAATACTTAGTTGAATTATTAGGTCATATGTAATTCTATGTATAACTTTTAGAAGAAGTATTAAAGTTTTGCACATTGACTGTATCATTGTACATTTCCACTATAAGCTCCATTTTGAAACTAGAAAAGTGGTAGGTCTAAAATGGTGACTTTTATTTTTCCTATACACATATTAGTAAAGAAGGAGTTTCATGAATCCTGGCGTCTTCTGTGGCAAAGACAATTTTTAGCTTTATATTTAAAGGTTTAGTTATAGGTTGGGGAACTAGTGAAAGGTTTAGGTGTTGCAGGCTATATAATGAAATGAAATGAAACACAGGACTGGGGTAATCATGAATAGGGCATACAGCGATCAGACCAAAGTAACTTACCACCACGATAGCTTGAAATGGGAAATGGTTCCGAAATGGCATAAGGGAAAGAAATATTAGAAAACATTGACTAGAGGAATATTATAACGGGGAGCTTAAACAGAGTATCACAACTTGCTAAACAATATTAAAACAAGTAGAGAGCCCAGATATAAACCAGTATCCGTTTTGTTAACTTAAAGCCATGAAAAGCCAAAATGCCTACCTCTAGTACTGATTCATTGTTTTGAATGCTTAATACCTAAACAGCGAATACACTTATTTGGAATGTTTTGTATTAATGAAAATTAGAGTATCTCATTATCAAACATTTTCATCTATCAATGCATCTATGCTTATGCGTCTAAGTATACATTTCTTCCACAACTCCAGCATTTTGCTGGATGATTTGAGAGTGCAAGATAAGTAGAAATGCTGGGAGGTTTTAGTTTAGATGATACTCAGGGAGAAATACTTACATAATAACCGAAGAGGTGAAATAGCTGAGAGAATGAATGATAAAGGCATTGGCTATGAGATTACCCTGTGAAGTCATTACAAGAGTAGGCCTCATAAAAGACATAGATGAGGGATAGGAGTTTATGTTTAATGTTTATTGGTGAAGGGAGAGGGGCAGGGAATCCAGGCCTAGAGCATACCATGAGTTCAAAAAGGCAAGGAGTAAGGATGAAATGTTCAGTAGATCACCCATGGAAGATTCTATACAAAAGAATGAACACATGTGAATGATTAACACAATGAAAGATTGGTAAAACAGGTAGTTGTTACATAAATTTAGGTCTTAGAAGTCATGTTAAAACATTTCACAAAAAAAGAGGAATCTCCTTAAACATTTTAAGAGAAAGCAAAGTATCATCAAAATAGTGTTCTTTAAATGCCATTTAACTCTGGAGAGCAGGAAAGATTTAAGGCCACATAGAAAACTGAGAGAAAAGTGTGTTGGGACATTGCAAAAATTCAGGATTCTGGTATGAGCACCTCCTTTATGGAGATAGAAGTGAAAATAATGGAGCAGGAAGAGAAATAGCAGTTGTTAGTGAATGGATTAAACATAGCAGGTGGGAAAAGTGAAGTCAAAATAACTCAAATTCAATAACAATCAATAAAAGCAGTTGTGCTGGTTAATACTGAGTGTCAACTTGATTGGACTGAAGGATACAAAGTATTGATCCTGGGTGTGTCTGTGAGGGTGTTGCCAAAGGAGATTAACATTTGAGTCAGTGGGCTTGGCAAGGCAGACCCGCCCTTTATCTGGTGGGCACAATCTAATCAGCTGCCAGCAGATATAAACAGGCAGAAAAATGCGAAAAGCTGAGACTGGCCTGGCCTCCCAGACTACATCTTTCTCCTATGTTGGATGCCTCCTGCCCTCAATCACTGGACAGCAAGTTCTTCCGTTATGAGACTTGGACTGGGTCTCCTTGCTCCTCAAGCCTGTAGATAGCCTATTGTGGGACCTTGTGATTGTGTAAGTTAATACTTAGTAAATATATATATGTATATATGTATATCCATACATATATGTACTCCATATATTTGTATCTCCGTACACATATATATGTATCTCCATACATACATATAGATACATATATGTCCTATTAGTTCTGCCCCTCTAGGGAACCCTAATATAGATTTTGGTACCAGGAGTGGTTCTAGAGGAAGCAAATATTAAGGATAGAGTCTTTCATTGGTTTTGGGGTTTCTGGTGTTGGCCGCTTAATATGATTCAACCCCAAAATGCTAAGGACTCTACATTTAATAGTATGAAGGACACTGATAGTCCTTGGCATGAACTGTTTAGAGAGTTATGCAAAATAAATGCTTTTGACAGTCCTGATTCACCACTCATGAGAGGCAAGGAGTTTAGTGATTCTACATGTAATGTCTTTGACCATATGTGGAGAACCAAAGAACATAATGAAGTAGGTTGGTTGCTCCTAAGTTCAGCAAACAAAGTGACGAAGGAAAGTGTTGAACTCAGGGATTATATCTCCTGGCTTCAGAGGCAGATACTGAGCATCAAATCTGTTAAGAGTGCCCTGAGTGAGAGTCTTATCCCCTGTACAGAAAGAGTTGAAATTGTGGAAAAACAGACACAAACTCTTATCATGCAAATGGCTGACCTGCAATGAAAGGTGCATGCATGCACAACCTCGCCAGTTGTCTACTGTTAAAGTGAGGGCATTGATTGGAAAATAATGGGACCTGCAACTTGGAATGAGGATGTGTGGGAGGACCCTGATGTAGCTGGGGACACTGAGTTTGTAAACTCTAAGGAACCTATCTTGCCAGAAGGAACAACTTCACCATCCCCAGTAGTGGCAACATCCTCTCCCCAACCCATGCTACCATCAGCCTTTCCACCTTTGTCTGAGGAGATAAACCCTGCACTGCCTGAGGCAACAGTGATGTCCTCCCCTGAGGCAAGTTGCCAGGCAAAATAATGTTGATTCTCATCAGGAGCCACCCCCAAGACCCCTGCTTGCTTCTAGACCTATAACTAGACTAAAGATCTGGTGGGACCCTAGAGGTGAGGTTGAGAGTGTGACCCAGGAGGAGGTGCATTACACTTGAAGGATGTTGTATTATGTTAGGTGTAATTATGACATTATTTTTGTCTTTATTTGAAGATTATGTATTACCTCAGGAGATGTGCATGGGCTCAGGTTGCCAAGTGGTGGACTTGTGCTGGTTAACACTGAATGTCAACTTAATTGGATTCAGAGATACAAATTATTGATCCTGGGTGTGTGTCTGTGAGGGTCTTGCCAAAGGAGATTATCATTTGAGTCAGTGTGCTGGGGAAGGCAGACCTGCCCTTACTCTGGTGAGCACAATCTAATCAACTGCCAGAGAATATAAACAGGCAGAAAATTTTGAAAAGGTGAGAGTGGCCTCGCCTCCCAGCCTACATCTTTCTCCTGTGCTGGATGCTTCCTGTCCTCAAACACTGGACTCCAAGTTCTTCAGTTCTGAGACATGAACAACTGGCTCCCCTTGCTCCTCAAGCATGCAGTCAACCTATTGTGGGACCTTGCAATCATGTAAATTAATAGTATCTATCTATGAAGTATAACATATATATGTATACACTATTAGTTCTGTCCCTCTGGGGAGCCCTGATTAATACAGCAGTATTTTGATTATTTTGAAATTGTTGTAGACTAGCTGAAAAGCGATCACAAGTCACCAAAGAAATAACATACTACAAAAGTGTTTCATGAACTAATGGCATAAAAGAAGTTTTGAAAAGCATCTCTCTGTTATTTATGTCTGAAAGTATAAGCTCAAAAACTCAAAGGAAGAAGGATAGGGCACAGAATCATTCCAGATTACATTTTTATACAAAAAGTAGTTTTCCTTCTAAATTTTGCATTCATAACATGTACATTTCTCTAAGACATAAGGCAAATAATGAACTCAATGTCCTGAAATAGAAGCCCTGTGTTCAAAACCACTCCAGCTCTGAGGCTAAGGAAAGGACTGTGGTTAAGAAGGAAAAGTCAGCACTGAAAAAAAATGCAAAGAAATAAAAATGAAATAAATTAAAAAAAAAAAAAGAGCTTAGTCAGTTTGGAGACATTTAATACCTTTCCTATGTCCCTATATAGATTATTCTTACACATTCCTCCACAGTAATTCTTTAATATGCCAAGAAAAAGGGTGGTAGGTAAGTTTCAAAGACAGAGAAAAACACAGTATTTAAAAAACTGATTTGGAAATCCTCACAGTAGGAAACACAATTTAGTCAGTGCTCATTTAAAGATGAAGCAGGTACAATCTCAGCTTTATTGGAATACTCGACAGGTGGCAGAAGAATGTACTTTTCTCTTTAGCAGCCCCCTAGGAGAATATTTTATTTTCCCTTCCCATAAAGAACAGAACTGATTTAAATTGATGCATTAAACATTTCTGCCGCAGAATCCGTGGATCCTTACCATTGGTATAGCAGTGAGGATCACTTGAATACTTTAAATTAAGTTTCATAATCCAAGTGTCACTGAATATTCTGAGTGCAATTATAAAATAGCAAAGCTGTTTTTCTTTTTTGTTCTTAATTCAAACTAATAAACAGCATAAAATCTGCACAACTCAATTAGTAATGTTGTCAAATTTTCTAATTGATGTGCTTTGAATATTCAAGAAATCAGATAATGCTTATACTACCTTTCTTTTATTTTAAAATTTTTAAATAAATTTAGAAGCTAACACTGAATGGCATGTTCAACTGAACATCTGTTCTAAGTGCATGTCAAATTAACCTGCGAAATTAGCATCTATTGCAACTTTACTTTTTTCCCCTATTCTCTGTTAAACATCTCTAAACTAATTTGAAGACTTCACATTCTGTTACAAAACATGCAATTGCAAACATTTTTGTCAAACAGTGTTTAACTCTACTGTGGAAATCTAAAATTGCATGGTTTGTCTGTTTTTGCTTCAGGACCATGGACAGAGGTGCAAAGTGTCATTCCTGCCTGTTCAAGATGGTGATAATCACCAAAATATTCCTGTTCTGGTAAGGATTTGGCATTGTGCCAAAATGAAGCAAGCGGTGCTCCTGATTTTTCCTCAGTTCTAAAATTTCCATTACCTACTATATGAAAACAACTTCAAAGTGAACCAGGCCATTATAATAACTCTGACACCTGTTTTGGTCCAGCAACATTATGCAAACACAGAATAAGTATGAATTTAGAGGGAGTTATTAAGATTCATATGTACTTCCTGCTGGATGATCCTGGAGTGCAGTTCATGTTGACTCAAAAGGCCACCCAAGTCCTATATGGAAAGAGCTTCTCCATCTGTAACACTATCTGTCCTGAAGGCAGTCTATCTTTACAGTGGCTGTTAGCATGGGGCATTTCTGGCAGATTAATTTTAGTTCAAAGATAACCATTACCTACAACACTTTTGGAGTTTTCAAGATTCCCCCCCCCCCCAGATATTGGAGGAAATTGGAACCTTATCCTTAATAATTTCTTGTGGGAGAATTTCTTTATTACTTCCAAGAAATAGAAATTATCTCTGATGAGCTCTAAAGTGAGGTATCATCAATCTTAAGAAAACCAGAATAGGAAACACAGGCATAAGTTCTATTTCAGAATCCCAACAGTGATTGTCATATATATTTAAGGTTACGCATAAAACAATCGGTGAGAAATTGTGTTTATTTCTTTTTTAAATCATTAAGCTGCTATGTATTCTTTCAACATGAGCACTGTATTTGAAATAAAAGGTATTGCTGCATTATTACATTTTAAGGTGGTTTTAGTATTTTTATACCAGTGGGAAGTTTTAATTAGAAATCTTAGCTTATTCTATTCAAAAACGAATGAGATAGAAGTAAATGCAAGTGAAGCATTAATCTGCTAAAACTTTTTTTTTCTCTTCTTTATATATTTTGTTTTCCTTTTTGTCTTCCGCCAAGTGAAAGAGCTCTGTGTATCAGTGCCAGGAGGAACCCAGTAATGATTAATTTACTGAGCTGTCAAACTAGGACACTACGTGTATAAGCAGGTGAGTAGTGTGAGGGGTACAGGCTATCCCTCTTATGAGAGAAACTTTGTTTGAAAGTCATTTGTAATTAAGAAAGGGTAGGAGGTGGTAGATGAAAAAAGAGATGAGAAAAATGACGAAATGAATGTTCCGACTAAGAAATTCATTATTAAGGGAATTTTCAAGCCTTCAAATATGCCCTAATCCTTCTCTATGTTAGCATGTTTTCTGTATATTTTAAGAATTATATGTTAGCTAATTAATAGGAAACTTACAATGTTTCAATGGTCAATCTGACGTTGTCCATTAAGTCTTCTCTGGGTCTCAGTTCACCTTTCATTTTGGAAAATTTACTAAATTTGTTTTATTCTTATTTGTTTCTGAAAATGGAAGTAAAACATACCACAGAGAAATACTATAAAGAAACATACAATTAATAATCTGACATAAAATGCAGTCATACTAAGTACTGTTTAAGATTGTATTCTCACATTGAGTGGAGGAGGATCTTCATAACAGATATGGACTATTTTCATCAATCAGGTTTCCAAATTTAGGCATGGAGTTTCTCAATCCTGTTTTAATGGAATTAATATGATAGAAGATACAAGGATTTTGCTCTGTTTTTGTTGGGTTCCCAGTCGCTTGAACTTACTGATATAAGACTGCTCATGAAACCATATTACGATATTACATATTCTTTCCTAGAAAGGAGCCTTGTTGTTAAAGTTTGAAATGCCAATTCTATTTCTATTGGCATGATGAAACTCCTGAATTTTTCAAAAGCACCATTTTAACTTAATTTTAGGGGCTGTGTTGGGAAAAGAGGCGATACAAATAAACCTTGTGTCTAATACTTTCTAAATTTATGATTGTAACTCAGTAGTCTTAAGTTTAAGAGGGGCATTCAGTGCTAGATGTCTTGAGAGATTATACATGAAACTAACTCTAGTTGCACGGTCTGTGTTCACACAGAAGTTAGTTCACCATGTTCATCCACTAGCAGTGAGAAGACTTACATTGCTTAAGTGTAACCTTTTCTTTTAAAATATTGATGAGCTTTGAACCCAGAACCTAATCAAACACTTAATCATAGAAAACCTCAAAACAGAAGACATATACTTCATATAATTAATTCAGTTCCAAGGATAGTTCATCATTATTTCATTGTATCCTGAACTAACTGTACCAAAATTAACTTTTTCTGTAAAGAAGAAAGTACCTTTTAAAACACAAATTATATGCAATAATAAATTGGTATACACTCAGAAAATAAAGTGGTTCCATAACTATGTGAATATCAAATAATACATTTCTAGTAGCACCTCTATTTGGATATTACTTAACAAGGTTCTATGGATCTCATTCTCAAGAATTTTGTGAAATTGTACTATTAAGATAATAGTTACATTATTACACTGCTTCCACTAATGAACCTATATCTTATCTGCTCTAATGATGATAATAATTAACATTTATTCAGCAGTTATTTATGCCAAGCATCTAAGCTTCATAGCCGCACTCGGAAGTAGGTTTTACTTTCCACAAGAGGAAACTGAAATTAAGAAAAGATACTTTAACTTTCTGATCAGCGCAAGACTTTTGACCTGCTCTGTTTCCGACCTGGGCCAGCTCATCCCTCCTTGGGCAACCTTGTGGTCTCCTGCTCCGGGGAGGTCACCATATTGATGCCAAATTTTGTGCAGACACCTGATCCTGCTAGAGAACTCCTAGGCTCAAGTGATCCTCCCGCCTCAGCCTCCCAAGTAGCTGGGACTACAGGCATGTGCAATACTTTAACTTTCTAAAGCCATATTAGTTTTTGAACTGGAATTAGAAACCAAATTCACCTAATCTTAAATCACATCCTATACCACCCACTACCACCAACTCCCCTCCACCCCTCAACCCAGGCCCTGGACACTTTTCCTATTCTGCTGTTTATGACTT
>NW_012103166.1:4044046-4069348 GCF_000951045.1 Mandrillus leucophaeus | reverse complement strand
AGAAATACTATAAAGAAACATACAATTAATAATCTGACATAAAATGCAGTCATACTAAGTACTGTTTAAGATTGTATTCTCACATTGAGTGGAGGAGGATCTTCATAACAGATATGGACTATTTTCATCAATCAGGTTTCCAAATTTAGGCATGGAGTTTCTCAATCCTGTTTTAATGGAATTAATATGATAGAAGATACAAGGATTTTGCTCTGTTTTTGTTGGGTTCCCAGTCGCTTGAACTTACTGATATAAGACTGCTCATGAAACCATATTACGATATTACATATTCTTTCCTAGAAAGGAGCCTTGTTGTTAAAGTTTGAAATGCCAATTCTATTTCTATTGGCATGATGAAACTCCTGAATTTTTCAAAAGCACCATTTTAACTTAATTTTAGGGGCTGTGTTGGGAAAAGAGGCGATACAAATAAACCTTGTGTCTAATACTTTCTAAATTTATGATTGTAACTCAGTAGTCTTAAGTTTAAGAGGGGCATTCAGTGCTAGATGTCTTGAGAGATTATACATGAAACTAACTCTAGTTGCACGGTCTGTGTTCACACAGAAGTTAGTTCACCATGTTCATCCACTAGCAGTGAGAAGACTTACATTGCTTAAGTGTAACCTTTTCTTTTAAAATATTGATGAGCTTTGAACCCAGAACCTAATCAAACACTTAATCATAGAAAACCTCAAAACAGAAGACATATACTTCATATAATTAATTCAGTTCCAAGGATAGTTCATCATTATTTCATTGTATCCTGAACTAACTGTACCAAAATTAACTTTTTCTGTAAAGAAGAAAGTACCTTTTAAAACACAAATTATATGCAATAATAAATTGGTATACACTCAGAAAATAAAGTGGTTCCATAACTATGTGAATATCAAATAATACATTTCTAGTAGCACCTCTATTTGGATATTACTTAACAAGGTTCTATGGATCTCATTCTCAAGAATTTTGTGAAATTGTACTATTAAGATAATAGTTACATTATTACACTGCTTCCACTAATGAACCTATATCTTATCTGCTCTAATGATGATAATAATTAACATTTATTCAGCAGTTATTTATGCCAAGCATCTAAGCTTCATAGCCGCACTCAGAAGTAGGTTTTACTTTCCACAAGAGGAAACTGAAATTAAGAAAAGATACTTTAACTTTCTGATCAGCGCAAGACTTTTGACCTGCTCTGTTTCCGACCTGGGCCAGCTCATCCCTCCTTGGGCAACCTTGTGGTCTCCTGCTCCGGGGAGGTCACCATATTGATGCCAAACTTTGTGCAGACACCTGATCCTGCTAGAGAACTCCTAGGCTCAAGTGATCCTCCCGCCTCAGCCTCCCAAGTAGCTGGGACTACAGGCATGTGCAATACTTTAACTTTCTAAAGCCATATTAGTTTTTGAACTGGAATTAGAAACCAAATTCACCTAATCTTAAATCACATCCTATACCACCCACTACCACCAACTCCCCTCCACCCCTCAACCCAGGCCCTGGACACTTTTCCTATTCTGCTGTTTATGACTTATGCTTTTAAGCCTTTAGTTTTATGTGAGCAAACATAGTTGGATCTTTTTTATGTGTGGTTTATGTCATTCCAACTTTTTACATAGGGATCAAACATAACTAAAGAGTTTTGCATGTATCTTCCAGAAGACTTCCTTTATTTGTAAGATCTTTGTACGTTCTCACTTTTTGTTCTAATTAATTGTTGGAATTTTTCTTATCAATACAGGATTCATGCTCTTGGTGCTTTGTATTTGATTCCCCATTCAACAAATGAGCAATATATTCATAAGACTTAAAAATCAATAAACAAAAACAAAACAAAAACGTTGGAATGAACAGGCAAAGTGTACCAGAAACTGGGCTGGAAACTCGGGATAGAGAACTTATTAAAGTCCAGTCCATAAAGTAACTAAGTCAAAAGCAGACAGGCATGTAAACAAATAAATTAGAATACAAGTAATCAATACAATGACAGGAACATGGGTATGTAATAGAAATAGTTTTGAAAACTGATTTGTTTTTTGGGGGGTACAGGTAAAGGTGGAGAGACAAAGAATTAAAAAAATGACACCTGAGTTGAGTTTTGAAATATGAATAAGATTTTGCCTGGTGGGTAGAGGCTTAAGACGGTTATGGGAGGAGAAAGGGATTTTGGGCTGATGGCAAATATATCATGCATGATCCAGCTAGTCAGGGCATAAGTTCAAAGTATAGTTTCTCAAGGATAACTCTAAAAAGGTACTTCTCTGCAAAGCCATCATCCAGAAAATGTCAATGCCCCTTTTTACACATCCTTCTTGTCAAGAGGTCAGAATACTGCAGTGGCAATTTAAACACTAGTTACATTTATGCTTTGTAGATCCATGTTTCATACATTCTCTGAAGATCTTATCTAATTGTACTATCTATTTTTCTTATTTTATTAACTACATTCCTAGATCTGCTTATATTAACAGGACCAGATCAATCATTAATACCGTTCCACAGAAAAAAGGGCACAAGGCACTATTAATGGCTGTTACTTCTTTACAATATTTATTCATAGGGAAAAAATCCAAAGTGGAGTCTGATTATCCTAGCCATCAAAGATTAAAATAAAGTTTAGAACTGCCCTACTGGATTACAGTGCTTGTGGAAGAGATATAGTAGCAAATACATTTTAGCAATTGTTATGCAACCATTTTTTTTAAATAAGTGTTTTACATATAGTAACTCAATTTAATCTTTACAACAACCTTGAGAGGTGAGCATTATTGTGATTTCCATGTTACAAGTGTATACACTGAGGCACAGAAAGGTTTAGTAACTTGACCAAGTCACACAGTGTAAAAGGATAGAGTTCAAATTCAGACTCAGACAGTTTTGCTTCAGAGTCCATGCTTCTAAATGCTGTGTTATGTTGTTGATGGACAAAACAAAAGAGAGCCTTGTTTTATTAAGATAATTCAGCTAATTATTACTTAGAATCTACTACTTTTCCAGCTCAACTTTTTCAGTGTTCTGGGAAAAAAAAAAAAAAACAGAATTCAAAGTTCTTTTGCTAAAGGAGCTTACAACTTTTCTTTAAAGATAATATTCCAAACAATTGGAAAGTACAGCAAGATCAATTGCAGAAGTAATAATGAAAAAGCAATAAGCCTTTTTGCTAATAGTGAAAACATGAGAAAATCATAATTAGTTAACTTCGTTATTTTATTGTAGTATGTCAAGACAATTTTGATTACTTATTGGGTACAGAACCCTAAAAAAGCTAAAAATATACAATTGAGGGTTTAAAAAATCTAACTGGAGATTTTTTCACACCTATATGAAAAGAAACAGCAATACAAGGAATATATCGATGAGGAAGTGAGAGAAGAATTTAGTTAAGAAACATTCATTTATATCTATTATGTATACAATTCTATACCAGGCATAGCAAAATGCAAAACATCTTGTAAGCAAGGTCAGTGATAAACATTAGTTTATAATTTAACAGGAAAAAGAAAGCACACACTCCTTGAGAAACACTGCCAGGTAACAGAGCAACCAATGAAATCTGGCTGCCAGCAATGTTGATACATAAAATGAAATTATGTAGAACACTCACAAAGGTATAAAAATCCCCAGAAACACTTCCAGGAAGGTGAGAAGTTTGAACCACTCATAAGGAAATGAAGCATGCATTGGCAGGGTACGACAGGACAATCTGTGCAAAGTGCTCCAAAACGCCATGAAGAAAACGAGTTAATGGTAGGAGAGGGTGCAAGGCAACTGGACTTGGCAGAATAGAGATATGCAAAGGGTTAGTGTAACAAATGATGCTACTGATGCTGTGGGCAGTCAATAGAAAGTCTTGAATTATTGACTTGTAGCTGAAATGTGACTCATTAGGCATTTAGGAGCCACATTGATAACTTGGGATAGGAGAGGAAAGAAAAGATTGTCTGGAAACTGCATGAAGGATGAGTAAGAGTATGTGTGAAAGATTGATGGCAGGTCAACAACTCAAAGTGGTTGGTCACCAAAGCTAAGACAGAAGCTATGAGATTTAGAAATAGAGCTGAGGTTGAGAGATTTAGCAAGGGAATTACCCAAGGGACAGACCAGAAGTTATTAAGGCAACCCTCAATTTTTCATTTGAAATAATTTATTACAGAAGAAATATTAAAGGATCAAGGAAAAAGACTGCCATTAGAAAAGGAGTTGAAGGACTGTTTGGAAGAGGAGGAAGAAGGGGAGGAGGCTAGGAGAGGAAGAAGAAGGAAAAGAAAGAGGCAGAGAAGGAGGAGGGTTAAGTGGAAAAGAAAAAGGAGGAGTTGGGGGTGTGTGTGTGTGTGCGCGCGCGCGCACGCATCCATGTGTGTTGTGATTAATCTATAAGAATCATTATGGTCATGATAAGTACTGTCAGTTAATCAATTCTACAAAATTTCCTTTTATCTTTCAATTGCCTCAGCAGTAGCTTAATATTTACTGTACACCCACATTATACTGGGTACTGGTAGAAAAATCTGTGTGTTGTTGCTGGCAGTATCCCAGGAGGTATGGTGTTCAGGTAGAACCAGTAGGTGTTAATTGATAATTGGGCTTTATGGAACAAGATAATGTCTTTACTGTGCATATTTGCCTCCATCATATCAAAAACATGACCATTTTTCATATAAATTGAGAGGGTTTTTTGAAATATATGTTGCCTGCACTTAGTATTTCTCATGAATATTTCTAATACTCATTCACAATGCATTCAGGTGTTAACTACAGCCTAACAGATGCATAGGTGAATATGAACACACTGTTTGTAAATTGCAGCCTTTGTAGAATGCCTACATTGTTTAAGTCCCTGCAGCATTGAACGTGAAGCAGAGCCCACTCTGCTCTATCCATCTGTTGACAATGCATCCGAGGAAAATAGAAAATGATAGCCTCCCAAATCTGCACATTAGTGAACACAAACTGAGCCATACAGTGACATCTTTCTCCTTAAAAATAATGATGCAGGCTGTCTCCATTACTTAAGAAAGCCAGAGCTCACACTGAAAGGTGTCAAAAAACACTGTATTATCCCACTTTGCCCGGAGGTGCCTTGACAGCACCTTTCCTGCCATAAGAATGGATTACAGGCAGGGTGGTAATCAGCCAAGAAGTTAGTAAAAATAAGTTCTTTTAAGAGCAGAGTGTGAATCTATGAACATAATAAAAGGAGTTTACCACCACACTGACTAAGGGAACACTTAGCTCCTTGCTGCCTTAAACGAACCAGGAAGAGTATGACCCCTTGATACAGGTTAATGAAGGGCAGCAGGTACTTAATTGTACTTTGATTAAAAAATAAAAAAAAATAAAAAATAAAAACCTGATGAGTGCTCTGTGAAGCCCACTGAGTAACAACTATGTTGAGCTCCAAGGATCTCTGGTGAAAGGTGCCATAGCGAGGCACAGAGACAAACTGATATGGGGAAAAGTGAGAGACAAACAGATGGAAAAATGAAAGGGAGAGAGAGGCATGAGAGGAACTGGATGATGCTTTACACAGGCAACAGAAGGAGAAAACAAGAGTCAAAGACAGAATAGGAGAGACACCGATCTAAATTCAAAGAGTTTAGTTCAACAGATTGAACACAGTCTAATTCAGCAGGATTCTCGGAGATGTCCACCCAATGTGCACAATTCTTTCCAGGATAACACTAAAGAAATCCCCTAGAGGCCCACAATAGCAAGTGTTCTATTCTTCCTCTAAGTTTTCCACCTGCTCACCTAATTATCTCAACAGACTCTAACTGGCTAATACTGACACCCTAATGAGAAGCAGGATACAAGGGAGACTTCAGATAAAGGAGAGCCAACATTATCAGGCAAGTCAAGTTCATAGAAGGTGTTGTGAGAGAAAGAAAACCCGGGTGTGAAAAGAGCCACAATTTGAAATCTTTCTTCTTTTCCTTTTTGAATTAGATTTGTCCCGTCTGTAGGAGACCAGTTGATTTCCTTGGTTATCCATCTGGAAGCATGGCTGCTGCTACCATATTGGTCCGCAGGTAATTATATTCTTCTTTATATAGTTGTACCTTTATGATGATACCTACTTATTAAAAACTTACTACATGTCACTTGTGGTGCTGGATGCCAAAACTATGTGATTTCACTTAACTCTTGCAAAAATGCTATGAGAATGATATTATTAGCCTCATTTTTCAGAAGATCATGCTGAAAGTTCAAAGAAGTTAAGTAACTGCCCAAAGTCCAGGTAAACAGGAGGTTGCAGCCCTGCCATTCAAGCCCAGGCATGTGGACCCCACAGTTAAAATCCATTTCACTCATTTAATATTACCTCTCATTTTTTGGTAATAAGAAGATGAAATTTTACTAAGTGACATTATTTAAAGAAATTATAAAAATAGACAAGTAGATAGATTTACAAAGCAGAGTTCATAAAGCATAATGTGGACTGGGATCATCAACTTGCTTGGAAAAAGATACTAGGTTCACAGATTTTCAGGGCTTTTTTCTCATCCAGTTTCAACTAGTTTAATTTTCTGCAGTACATTATCTGCTTAGGCACACAGGGCAGTCTTACTCTCCAAAGAAATTCTTGTTGTTAATCCATAGTTTAAAGCTAGCATCTATGCCCAGATGGGGAATCCCTCTGAGCTTCTCAATCAAAGGTCCTGGCCATTGACATCTTCTGATTTATAAATGTTACCCTTACACTGGGACTTTTTCTTTAATTTGATTTTTTTGTATCTAAAGAGTATCCTGAGGTCTCAGCTCAATTGCATAACCAATTTGACTGGTATTCCTAAAGAATAATACATCCTTTTGAAAATTGGTTATATGCAGATTCTCAAATTCACCAGTTATCTACCGTTTCTCATCAACTTCCCTGCTAGCTGCCAACCTACTAGTCAAAGTCACCATCATCTCTTGTATGAATTGTTTCAATAGCTTCTTACCTTGTTATTCTGTTTTCACCACTTCTCCCCTATTGTCTGTTTTTCAGAGTGGAGAGTAGCCGGCGTGATTCCTTGAAATTCTAAATCAGATTGTGTCCCCATCGTGTACTCAAGGCCTCCTCTGGCTTCCCTTGTCACTAAGAGTAAAATCTAAATTTCTGGTCATGGTTTAGAAGGCGTTAAAGAGTCTGCCCCTTGTCCATTCCTTCCAGCTATACCAGCCTGCTTGCTGTTCCTCCAACGTAAGAATTCCAAGTATGTTTCCACCTCAGGCACTTTGCATCTCCTGGTCTCTCTGCTCAAAATGCACTTCCTCCAATAGTCATACATTTCTCACCATCCATTTTTCTTGGGTTCTCTACTTAAATTTCACTTTGCCAGTAAATCTTTCATGGCAACCCATTCTTCTTCTTTAAGATTTTAAGATAATCTTTTTTTTACTTTTTAACATCTCTGAGAATTGGACGCATCTAATGATTGATGATGTCTTACAATTATAATTGGAAGCTTTTCTTTTAAAATTGGTAGATAAATATAGTTATGTATTTGCAACGGTTGATGTCTTTGCCTTAATGAAATATAACAATTTAGCACTACCTGCTTCTTTTTGCATCATCACCTTTTTTGCCCCTTTTATTTTTTCTTCATGTCACCCAGATGTATGAGCAGTAACAGATTATGCCACTTGAAAATATACCTCTTGGACATATCAATTATTTTGAGCCAAAGGTCAAGAAAAGCTTTAAAACAGGACCCAAGATTTTCCTTTGTAAATAAAAGTTATATTTACTTTTTAAAATCTCATTTGTAGAGATGTCTCCTTCTTCTTTACCAGGGAAAGGAGGAATCTTAGCTTTTATCAGTGGAGGAATTTAAATTTGCACAATAAAACTTATTTAAAAACTCTTGTTCACCAGACTTTTTTTTTCAAATTTTATTTTAGGTTTGGGGATACATGTGCAGGTTTGTTACGTGGGTAAATTTCATGTGACTGAGGTTTGATGAATGAATAATCCCATCACCCAGGTAGTGAGCATATTATCCCATAGGTAGTTTTTCAGTTCTCACACCCTCCTGCCCCACCCTCTCTAGTAGTCCCCTGTGTCCATTGTTTCCATCTTTATGTCCATATATACTCAATCCTCCACACTTGTCTTGCTCACCTTCCTATAATTTGGTTACCCACCTAGAATCGTCAATCTCCTTTTTGTTGGTTACAGCCTAAGATAATATGTACATACAAGTTCTAACCACTGCTTTGAGTTACACATCTCTGAGCACTCCCATTTGTAAGTACAATGCTCAAGTTAATAAAATTCTGCTTGTTTTTCTCTTATTAATATGTCTTTGGTCAAAATAATTTGCAGGGCCCCAGCTGGAGAACCTATGATGGATAGAAGAAGAGATTATTTCTTCTTCTTTACAGGTAGGTATGCTATATATTTATTAATTTAATTGTTTATTTTCGTCTTCAACTAGAAAATCAGCCCCCTAAGAGGAGGAACTTCCTCTTTTGGATCATAGTTTTACTTCCATGTCCAAAATCACACTTGGCGTATACTGGAAACTCCATAAAATACTTGCTGAATGAGTACATTAAAGATTCTCTTTGATGCGTCTCTCAGATGTGACTCCTGCTGTCCTACCAACTAACGTGATAGTTAACAGAGAGACATGAGACACTGTCCTGTAGACAGTATCAGGGGGACTACAGTCTCTCCTGAAGCCATATGCAAAAAAGTTGGAAATAAACTGCTAAAAATCCAGTAAAACAGCATAGGCATCCTTTAAAAATAATAGTCTTAAAATACCTTTACAGCGTAATGGAAAACAAACAAACAAACAAAAATCCTAATAACACTGATAGCTAGTAAACCTTGACAAGGGGCTGTGTCAGATCATGACAAACGTTTTTTAAATAACCATTTCTAAGGTAGTTCATTTGGGAATATGAAGAACAACTCAATTTTAATAACCGATTTCTATTTTCAATTGCTCCTGAAGACTTGCTGATTTTACTCAGAACAGCGACCACAAGAGACAACTCCTCCTCTGTGTGTGCAGCCACCAAGAAGGAGGAGTTGCTAAAACCCCTAGGCTGCCCAAGTACATCCATTAGCAGAGAATCAAGTCTATCCACAGATTTCTAAAACGTGTGAACTATTTTACAGTATTTATATTTTACAGGATTTTAAGGCTTTTTGTAGTAAGCTTCTGTAAATAAATGATTTACTAGTATAGCCACTGACCCACGAGATTATTCCCTTTGTGTTTGGAACTCAGTGAAAGCTTTCAAATTCTCTGAGTTGGGGCCCCAGGGAGTAGCCTCCAATATGTTCAAACAAAGGAATTTACAGCAAATCCCATGAACTCATCTGCTAAACAGTCTCCAAAATTTGATATTCAGATGTTCTTCTATGGACATGGGCATTTCAGCATGTCATGGACAGCAGATTTGTCTGTGGAAATGTAGTTGCTTTGATTGGCAGATGTCCCTGTGAATGTATCTCCCTCACTAAGGTTGCATTTTCTGTCTTCTAACTTAATAGCCAGACCAATTTTAAGAAAAATTGGGTTGAGAGAAATATTCTGAGACTGAAGCTTTCTCTGTCAAATACTGCACCCTGGGGCCAATTTAAACAGCTGGGGCAGAATGGGCACGGAATATGATGATTGACAGACCCTTGGGAACAAGAGTGTTTTCTAGTGTCGCAATCATCTTTATATATTTTTGTCTTGGTTTCAGAAGCCCTTAAATAAAAACGACCCCCACTCAAAATAATATACTCATGACGATTCCAGAAGACACTATTCTCCTTTGAAAAGAAAACAAAAACCATGCTCCTCTCTTTCTACTCTGGGTCCTAGCTCTCTGGCATTTGCACTTGAAAGTTTTCCAACACCTTTGAAGTGAGAGACTTGAGATTTTTCCGGCTGCTTAGAGCACATGGTTCAGTAGACCTCAATGTTCCTGGGACGGTTGATATTTTTTTCTATCCTTTCAGTCACAGGAAAAGCTCCTATGTTACAACTCAGTACCGTGTCAGAGCGACACTGCTTCAATAACCCCTCTCCTCCTGCTCACTGCTCGTGAAACTCGTGAGACCTAGAGGAAGGCTTTCATTTCTTGTCTGTCGTGTGCTATACAGGGGGAACATAAAACATTACAACTTTTAAAAATAAAAGTTTTTATCTCTGCACATTCATTAAACTTTTATTCAGGGAAAATTAAAGTTATCTAAAACAAAGTTGCAAGTGAATCAACCAGCCATCTCCCCAAAATGCAGCTAAATAGAACAGTTGGGTTTGCATTATCGCTTCATTCCAAATAAGATGCTATGCAAGCCAACTCTAAATGCTATTTGACCTCAACTAGAAAGCAGCCTTTTAAATGAATGGATCATTTCTATACATTACACAACTCATCTACTCCATCATGCAAGATGCACACACACTTTTTCCTAGAATGCTTATCCTTGACAGTCAACAGTCTTCTGAGCAAACTGGCCCTGACATCCCTCATGGGAAATACCTACTAATGTATTAAATGGTCTGTAAGAGATTATAGAGTGGGATCCATAATTAACTCTAGAGCAGTTGGCATTAAACTATAGTGTGTGTAAGATTCAGCTAAGGCTCTTGTTACAGTAACTGAATTAAATTCTCAAAGTGGGGCCTGAGAATCTAAACTTTGATCACACATACTGGATAAATTTGATGGAAATGTTGAAAGGCCAGACCCTAGAAAGCTCTGGCTCATGGAATTGACTTCTCCATGAAAAGTTTATGGAATAACTACACTAACTTAAAGATAAGTTCCTCCTTAGGTTCATCATGTATCCAATACAAAATTATTTTTTATTGAGGTATTGGAAGGCTATCAGACACTATCTCTTAAAATGTGAGTATGTTCACCTGAAAAATAAATGTATTTGGTACATCAGGGACTACCAATATACTGAGCATAGAAAACATTTTGCTAGGTATCAACCAAGAATGGAACTCTAAGGAATTAGAATAAGCAAACATTAATGGAAGGGGGTCAGAAACATTTGTAAAGAGTTACTGCGGTAGGAGTTCAGACAAGCAAGGGAAGAGTAAGCAATCAATGAGGACGTATGAGGAACAGGACTTCTAGATATGACTCAATAATATATTAACCATACCTCCATATTACCTTCCAGTTTACAAAGTGCTTGCATGTACACTTTAAAAAGTTTTGTTTATGACTACCCTGTAAAGAAATGTGTAGTATCAGAAGTGTAATAATTAGCAAAATGTCCCAAGTCAAATTTTTCTGGGTTTAAGTCCTTTATTAATCACTTCCTACCTTTGTGAGTTTAGACAAAAAAATTTAGCCTTTCTGGATTTCAGTGCTCTGTCTGTGTAGTAGGAACAATGATAATGCTTACCTCATGGGGCTATAACAAAACTCCATAAAATTAATGCAAAATATTTAGTCATCACAATGTCTGACACTTAACACAAGTTCAAATGTAAATTTTCTTATTTTTTACTTGACAGGGAAACAGACTCAGAAAATTATGTGACTGACTCATTACACCGTGATTATATTCGGGAAGACTGAACTCCAGTGTTTCTGACTCCTAAGTCACATTCCAGTTCTTTCCTCTATACTAGATTTCTTTAAAAGGACGAGTTAAAGATCAAGAAATGGATACCTCACCTAATTCATAATGACTTTAAATAGTACATTTATAATCTATACCTTGCTTATTGTGACAAAGGCCTCTGTGAAACTGTACTAGCATATTGTCTCGAATATCTTTTACAAATAGAGATTGAGTATGTCTTATTCAAAATGTTTGGGACTCAAAGTGTTTCAGATTTCAGATTTTGTCCGATTTTTGAATATTTGTATTATGTTGGCTCAGCTTCCTTACTCCAGAAATCTGAAACCCAAAATGCTCCAGTGAGCATTTCCTTTGATTATCATGTTGGTGTTCAAAATATTTCAGAATTTGGAGGATGATTTTAGATTTTCAGATTAGGGATATTCAACCCATGCAATAAAACCAGAATAAATTCTGATTCATGGTTTGTAAAAATCCCAGATCTGTGGGACTATCCAATTGCGATTTTGTTTATTTATGTATATATTTATTTTAAATTTCCATTTTTATTTTAGATTCAGGGGGTATATATGCAGGTTTGTTACAAGGGTATATTATGTGATGCTGAGATTTCAGCTTCTATTGATCCCATCACTGAGACACTAAACATAGTTCTCAAAAGGAAGTTTTTCAGCCCTTGCTGCCCTCTCTCCCTTCTTCCCTCCTTTTAGAATCTCCAGTGTCTATTATTCTCATCTTTATGTCTGTGTGAACCCAAGATTTAGCTCCCACTTTTAAGTGAGAACATACAATATTTGATTTTCTGTTTCTGTGTTAATTAGCTCAGGATAATGTACTGCAAGTGTATCCATGTTGCTACAAAGGACATGATTTCATCGTTTTTAAGACTGAGTACTAGTTCATGATGTATATGTATCACATTTTCTTCATCCAGTTTACCATTGATGAACACCTAGGTTGATTCCATGTCTTTGCTATTATAAATAGTGCTACAGTGAACATACAAATGCAAGTATCTTTATGATAGAATTTATATTCCTTTGGGTATATATACAGTAATGGGATTGCTGGGTCAAATGGTAGTTATATTTTTAGTTCTTTGAGAAATTTCCAAACTGCTTTTGACAGAGGTTGAACTAATTTGCATTCCCACCAAAAAGCATATAAGGATTCCCTTTTCTCTGTATCCTCACCAACATCTGTTATTCTTTAACTTTTTAATATTAGCCATTTTGACTGGCGAGACAGAATATCTCATTGTGCTTTTGATCTGCATTTCTCTAATGATTAGTGATGTTAAACATTTTTCTATGTGTTTGTTGGCTGCTTTCTTCTTTTGAGATGTGTCTGTTCTTGTTCTTTGCCCACTTTTTAATGAGTCAACTGTTGATTTAAATGCAAGATTTCAAGGGAATCCTTGAATATTACTAGGCTCAATGAAGTCCTTGGAGATGTCCTGAAGAGGTCAAACTAGAATTTATTCTGAGCAGACATTGAGTTCTCCTCATCACTCTGGGGTTTAGATCTGTATTGCAACATCCCTGATGGCACTGGAATCCCTGGCTTCCTGCTTCCTTGGAGCTGCCTTAAAGACAAGAGTCCCCTGGAGTACAAATGGGGACATCACAAGCATGACATTGCTCTGCCATTTGCACCACCAGTTTCCCTTTGGGAAAATCCAAGAAGAATACAGTAGACAAAGATATCCTGATTCTTGGGGCCAATCAGGTGATGCTCTGAAAGATGAGACTGGCTGCAGGCAAAGGACTACATGATCTATAGACTCTTCATTGATCCTCCAACTACTTGTGCAGTGTTGAGTATATTACAGCTATCCAAAATAGCTTGCTACTCTATCAAATCTTTTATTCCATACACACATAGAATATATGCATGTATACATTATAAGAAAAAAAACCAGGGGCCATATTGTCTGTTTTTGCCAAATAAGAATGTACAAACTCTATAGCAATTTGTGACCCAGAATACCATAGACCAGTATTCTCTCTTCCCCTCACCACCAGCCCCACAACAATCATACAGAGCATGAAACTTTTTAATACATTGGCCAATGACATCTACTTCTTTCCATGGGGAATATACTATAATAGAAACAAATCACCTCCAGTCATTCCCATGTGAGTAAAATGCACTGAAGGTGTGATCACCATAAAGCTTTTGATCTAAGTGTTAAACAGCAACAGTTATAAAGCATAATGTGAGATTTTCCTCCTCTCACTCTTCTAAGTATTGACTCAAATTACCCAGTTAAGACTTGAAGCATGTACTCTGCATTATATATGGAGGAGATATATTGACAGTAAGCGCACTTAACTAAACACACCCCGTGCTCTGAGGTTAAAACTAGAGAATGTCTGTAATCGATTCCCTCAAGGAGCTGTTACAAAGCCAATGTGTACAAGACTAGTCTCCACATGAGCTCCCCAACATGCTTATTAAGTAAAAAACAATAACAACAACAACAACAACAACAAAGAACAACACTGGACTAATGCCTAAAAAGTAGCTAGGTGCAAAGAGAACTTGATCTGAAAAATATTTTAACCTCTGATCTGCAGTGTTCTTATTTTTTATTTTTGTCCTGTGGCTTTTTAGTTAAGAGCTTTGACAGAGAAGCACTGATAGTCATCTTTCTTCAACTAGGTAGATGTGTTTTTCCTCAGGCTTTGTTTTGTAGTCACAATTCAGGATTCTCATTTATCTCATGCTATTTATACATAAGTCTTTGAACCCCACACAGCTTATGGTGAAGTAGCAGAGGGTAGAGAAGCAGTGGTATAGGATTAAATTTTAGGCCCCAAGCAAAGCAAAACTCCATAAAAAAAGCCACTCTTCTCAACTGTATATTCTTGGCATAAACATAGGACCATTTCCTGCCTTGATCCAGGAAACACTGCAAAATTTTAGTGCAGCACATAAATTGTGAGCACAAACTCAGTCCCACTGAATTTTTTTCTGCAAAATACCTTCAGCTTTTAGTATTTGTTACAAAAGTAATTACAACCTCCAACTACAGATATAGCCCTGCTCACTCTCACTGAGTATTTATTTCCCGGGTTAGTGTTACCATTGTGCCAGATCGTGAGTTCAAATTGCCATGAAGTGTTCTCCTGTCAGTTATTATAAAGCATGGTATTAATGAGGTCAGAGGCTGCTGCAGGTATGACATCATAACAGTGATGAGTTCATTTAAAGACTCAGGTGTGACACATTTAGCAGGTCTGGATTCCTTATGTCACTGACAATATAGCCAGGCCATATCCAAGCCAGTTTCTGGTTTGGCTTGCTATACGATGCTGTTTTGGTTGTGTTCTAAAAACCTTTTAAAAGATAAGTCAATGTTTGGAATTCATTGTGCTTTCAATTTTGTGTATTTGACAGTATACCTGTAATTTCAAATGAGAGAATCCCAACTCAAAATAGCTTAGAAAAAAAAAAAACTCGGCATTAAAAACCCAAAGATAGATTCAGGATCAACTACAGCTGATTGCAGTTTTTGAAATGATTCATAGTCCCTCATTTTCTTTCTTCTCCCACCCCACTACCCCATCTCTCAGCTTTGCTTTTGTCTCCATTGGCTTCATTCTTAGGCTCATTATCCCTCCATGCAGAGGGAAAGATTGTTACATGCAGTTCCAGAAAGCATTTTCACCTCATAGCTTTCATAAATGTCCTGGTGAGGACTCTGAGACATCAGACATCAAGCTGGGTCACATGACCACACCTGAATCAATCACTGTGTTAGGGTAGGGCGTAAGTTATCCTAATTGACTAATTCTGAGTCAAATACCTACTCCTGGGTTTATACAGGTAAGCAGAGGTTAAAAGATAATGGGACATAATGATTTCTCAAAGAAAGTGATGGTTGACAGGAAAAAATCACATTTCACTTTACTGGCCACAATCAATCAGCTTATCATCATCCAAGTCTCAACCTAGTTCTATATCCCAAGCTATACTTTATACAGGTTTTCACTTATGTAGGTGAATGTACAGCCTCCTTGTTTTTCCATTGTACATTGAAGTAGTCTGCATGTTTTTGTGTTCTGGTGTATAGACACTACTAAAGAAGCCTTTTGTCTACAGATATCCCTGGTGAAATATCTCAAGGGTTTATAACGTTTACATTCTTTCTGAGCTCAAAAGATTTCCATTCACACAGGGAATGTGTTCTGGTGCTGTCCTTTAAGCTTCTTGTGGCTTGCAGTGTAGTGGTGTAAATACGAGCATACTAATATGTCTATTGCATCTGTGTTCCACTTTACCAACTATTGGGACAAGACAGGCCTGGCATCAATAGTGCTGGATGAAAGGCCATCAAGTGGCCTTGGTGAGTGTTTTGGGGCAACTCAGCTTGTATTAGAACTGTAGTTTTCTAGATCTACTAAAGATTCCTGAAATTTAAGGCAAAATGATAGAGTTGATTTTAATCCTTCTATTTCCCTGCAATTGGAGTTTATGGAAAATCACATACTAAACTGTAGCCAATACCACTCTGTTATGCCATGGGTTTCTGATTGGTGATGGTCTATAGAAATCTACAAGGATGCTAACCAGAATTTACCTAATAACCAGAATGGGACATGATCTCAATCAAATTAATGCACTCCACCAAGACAGTCAGACATCGCTTTGGTCTTGGTGGTTACAATAAAAAATGTAAAGTTGTTCTAATATTAAATGCCTTCAGCTTCTGGAAAAACTTGACAACTTTTTCCTATTTACGAATCCAGGTGCTAAGAGATAGTTCTATTTCCATGGAAACAAATACCTTAATGTTTTTTAAATTGACATTTAAATTGAGACAGGTAGGGTCATGCATGTCTATGCGCCTTACCAAGAAGTTTCAAAGTGCACATATGTAGTCTAATTTCTTTGTTATCCCATAGATCAAGCTACATCTCGTGTTACTCCTACCATTCTACACTTATGCCCAAGAAGACTGATGAGAAAAGAAACTATAGAAATACATCCTAGGCCTTTGCTAATATAGATAGATCTTTTTCTTGTTTTAAAGGTCTCTCTACACAGTACTTTTTCCTGCAGGCTGTTCTCTCCTTTGTATACTAGCTCTTCCTCAATCACCTTTTAAATCATGTAACTAGGGCAGAATTCTTGCCCTGAAAGTGCTATATACTAACGATATAGATGATGCTACTGCATTTGCCACTATGGATACAGATAGCAATTGTTAAGCTCATGGGTAAATACAATGAGATATAAAGGGTGTGACTCTATTACCATCATCAAATAAGAAGAAAGTCTTTATGCACACAAGTTAGCGTGTATCTTTCTCTTCAAACCTATAAGAAGCACAATACTGGTTCTAGTCATATTTACAGATACAACCAAGATTGGCTGCCTACATGAGAGTCATAGTTGCTAATTGCAGTGCTTTGGCCATTTATAATTCATCTAGATACAACTACTAATTAGCTACTGTTGGTAAACTTACATGTGAGCACAAGTCAATGCCTTGTTGGTCTGGTTCTTCTTATTTGCTGATTTTTACAGTTACAGACATATCAAAAAACAAAACAAAACAAAACAAAACAAAACATGATTTGGATGGTTTCTGTTCCAAGAAGCTAAATATTCCTCAGTTAGAGTATCTAACGAGAAAAATCAGTTTAACACCAAATGCAGTGATCCTATTTGCGAACTGGCATATTTGGGTAAACAGAAATGTTTTACACGCCTGTATCTCTGCCACCAGATATTGGTGACTGAAGTCTCAATGTAACAAAAATGTTGGTGCCTGATTAGGGAAAATTACTCAATTTTAAATGATTTCATTGATACTTTAGTTTATGACAGATACTTTAAATCAACTGCCCAAATTCCCCCAACCCACTTTTTTTTTTTTTCCTAAAATCCCCAAATTAAAGTCGGAGCAATATTGTACTTAGGTTAAACACTTTATTTTTTCCACTTGCCTTTGCACCAACAGGTGGCCCCAGTACTTTGCTATAATCAATGGGTAGAAGTGAATATCTGCTGAAGTTCTCTGGGAAAACTTTTGATTTACTGATGAAAGAAGACAAATATCTCTGTATTTGATAGATTCGTTAGAAAAAGTGGCTGTCATACCCTTCACTTCCCCCCATTTTTTTTTTCTTTTTAGGGACAGGGTCTCTTTCTGTTGCTCAGACTGGCACATACCCCTGCACTTCTTTCCACCTTGAATAGAATCTGATCCTGAGGGTTGAGGACACCATTTTACACTCATAAAGGAAAGTCAAATAATATTGCAGATGTACTAGAACTGGCAGCAAGGAGATACAGGGGCCAGAACTACAGCCTCCTACATCTAGC
Source organism: Mandrillus leucophaeus (assembly GCF_000951045.1). NCBI lineage: Eukaryota > Metazoa > Chordata > Mammalia > Primates > Cercopithecidae > Mandrillus > Mandrillus leucophaeus. Next base: position 4,051,464 of record NW_012103166.1, on the reverse strand, counting down.
CTTCCTGAATTATAAGAAAAAATTAAAACCTTATTTTAAACAACACTACAAAATGAGTATTCTGTTACTTGTAGTTGAACACATGGACCTGAATTTCCTTCATTCTGATCAAAAGCACAACTAAAGTCTCTAATCACCAGGTAAAAGAATACAACACCAGGCATGATGACCACAAAACAGCTTCTGAAGCTTGTTCCATTTAAACCCATTATAACTACATGACCACTCAAGTTATAGTTTTCAGCTGAGTTTTCTGATATACATTGCATAGTTGGGGATTACTTATTTAATACAAGCTATAGTTAGCCTCTATTTCTAAGTAAACAAACTAAGGGTGAGAGAGGACAAGCATTGTTTTATAGGACAGTAAATAAATGGTTAAATGAAACTCAAGCTCAAATTTTCTGGTTCCAACTAGCTTTTCTCTATAATACAGTGCACATGTGTCAAAAAGAAATAATAAAGAGAATGTATTCCAGACTTCAATATCACAAGTAGAAAATTTTGCCTCTCCAAACCTGTAAGTGTCATAAGGTCATGTCAAATTGTCAAAATAAGAGAGTTGGGTCTATGTAGGGGTGTGTGTGTGTGTGTGTATGTGTCTGAGTGGTGGGGACAGGCTTCTTAATTAGAGCTCTGGGATGTCTCTAAGAGTCTTGATGTTTTATGCTCTTTTCAGCAGTGTGACCTCTTCTACATGTGAATCCTCTGCTCAATGGAGATCTACTGAAAACAGTATTGACTCTCCATTTCATTTATAACTTGAGCTAAAAATATTTTCGCATGTTCTCTATGTCATTTCCTTGTTTCTTTTCGTTTTGACTTGTTACTAGAAAGCTTAACTACATTATTGAATTCCAGGTAGGAGTTTGGAGAGCCAGATTATGTAAATGTAATAAATAAATAAAGATGAACTACAGTAAATTATAATTTTCTAGCATTTGTAACCAAAACTATCAAGTTACTAAAAAGCATTTATTGTGAACAGCGGTCGGATACTGTAACGAGGTACCTCTGCTATGTGCAGAGAGTTTCAAATGATGATTCCTAATTTATACTAAATGTGTTGTACCCCAGAGACAAACGATGCTTTCAGGACATTCAGTGTGATGTGTCAACCCAAAGGCTCTTCCAAAAAACAAATGATTAGATGTGAAGTCATTTATGGTCATTTCTTTACTGTGCTCATCTGACTCACAGACAGATTTGGTGACTCTCAGCGACATATAATTTGGAGAATACATCCCCATTCTAAACTGGCCTTCCTTCTCAGATGCTATCATGTTAGAAATGTCACCATTAGCTATTTAGGTCACAAAAGTTCCTCTGGAGCAAGAACATGTCTTAATTCTTTGTACTTTGGTATAACTTTCCCCACAGTGTCTGACACAGTATAGGTCTTATCAATAGGAGAAAGCCTAAACAAGAGAAGTGGAAAACAGAAAGGTAGAAACCAAAGATCAACCTCAGACTTCAAGTATGTTACAGTTTTGCCTACGGTTAACTCAGGCTAGAAAGTAACATAAAGGCAGCTTACTGAGCCATTCCAGTCCTGTGTTTTGCCTGAGGGAGTGCAAAATATAGATTTTCCCTTTGTAAGTCGGTGACCTCTGTGTGTCTGGCATTGACCTGAAGGCATAACAAGGCTGTCAAGGATAGTGTCTCTTTTGTAGAGTCATATTCCTTGAATAAAAGATAGAAAATGCCTGGAGGTAGGGTGATGAGAGTGAAGATGACACAGCTGCAACACACAGGAAAATATTTCAGTGGCAGGTGTTCCCCTATCAATCTAGTTAGTGCCACTTCTGGTCTACTTGGCCCTATTTCTATCCTAAGAAGGAAAGCAGTGTGGCCAGAGGAGGAGTATTCTAGAGAATTAGACAAATCCCAGTTTGAATGCCTAACCACTTACAGGGTGTCTTATGAGCACCACATGTTCGGCACAGAAGCACATTAAGGAAGCACTTCTATTGGTGATGTGACCCAAGATCTCCCTGCCATTTGAAGTGCATAGGAGATCTTCCATTCCTGTGTAAAGCATTTACATAGACTTGTGTCTGCTGAAGAGCGGCCATGTTGCTTCCCAAAACTGGCTGCATGTCAGAGAACTAAGTCTAACATAGAATATACCAGATCATCTGCATCACTTAATGAGTGGTATGTGAATATAATTTGTAACACAATTTGGCTATGAATTTTTAACATGATTTCTCCAACACAGTGAAAGATATTACATTAACATTTTAATAAATGTACAAAATGGATTAACCATTTCATGATCCATGTATGAGACATGAGTTTGTAGATTATTTTTGTAAAACTAAAATCTTTGTTAACTTTCCTTAAGACTTAGTTGGCTTCTAGGCCATTATTAATGCCTCCTTTGTCTCCTTTTTTCTAATAGATTTCTATTCTTTAGCTGTAGAAATTTATATCAAAATCAGCTTTGACTACATAAAAGTGCTTGGAGTTGTGTAAGTAATATATCCTTAAAGAATTATCGTAAGCATCAAATGGCATAATGTATGTGAAAGTGTTTTGTAAAATTTAAATATTATGCAAATGTGAGTGGTTATTATTGTTGTTAACTTCTGTAACTATGCACAGTGGTCATTAGGTAACAGGAATTGTACTAAGTGTCTTGCATATATTATCCTGTTTAATATAATTCTCTCAACAATACTATCAAGTGAGTATTTTTATCCTAGTTATACAGAAGAGGAAAATAAGTCTTAGAGAGGTTAAGGAACTTGGCCAGTGTTATGCAGCTACTAAAGGATGAAGAGGTAAAACCTGATTCCAAATCAATATAATATCATATAATTAAGAACCAAATATAGATGAAATTTTGGATTAGTTGCTATTTGGGATTATCATTGCCACTTTTCTCTTCCAAAAGCATGATGAATGGAATTTTATTTAAATAAATTCTTTTTACCATAAGCAAGCTTCAGGAAAAGTCATCCTGTGATGACTAAAAAAAGAATAATGGATATCTATCTACCATACACCCCTTGGGTGTGAGGGTAGGCTGGGCTGTTGGATCCCAGCCTGAGGGAGGGCCATCTAGAGCCCAAAATAGTGACATGACATCTTCAACTGCCTTCCACCCTTCTTAAAAAAAAAAAAAAAATCAAAATTCCTCATGAAGTAGCTCTAGAGGTTTCAGGTAAATGGCCTACCAAAAACTTACATTGCCCTAGGCTTATTAGCGCAGCTCTTCTCTTATATCAGTAACTCACCTTTTCTCATCCATTTTATTAAATTACCTCTCCTCTCCCAATGTATCTGCTACTTATAGATTCAAAATAAGCATGAAATCACAAATGATGAATTCCTCATCTTGGTCTACCATGTCCAATATCCTTGTCTCTTTTTCTGACATCATCTCCTACCACTTTCCCTTCCTGCTGTCTACCCTCTCTACCCTGGTCTTCGTTGTTGTTCTTCAAATGCACCAACCTCTTTCTAGCTTTAGGACCTTTGTGTCTACACTCACACTATCTCAATGGCAGCCCCATTAGTATCCAGGGCTCAATTCAGAAGATACTTTCTTCAAGAAGCGTTCCCTGAATACCAAATCTAACCACTGCCCCCACCCTACCCCACCATGTCACTTTCTTATGTATCCCCTTCTCTTGTTTAACTTCATAAAATTTATAACTCCCTAAAGCTACCCTATTCATTGTCTGTTTGCCAGTGTATTTTTTGTCCTTTTCTGTGGCACACAAGCTTCATGAGTAGTGTTTCGTTGACCACTACATCTCCCACATCTAGTTTCTACTTAAAACAATGCCTCATAATTTTAGTGCTCAGTAAATGTTTGTAAAATTTAGTAGCAAACTGGTTCAACATGTAGCACTGATAAAGCAACAGTTTTCCTGAATTACTGCAGTCTGAGACTGGCTGTATGTAATGTTATGCTATGTAAAGAAAAGTTAAGTGGGAAATAGTACTAAATTCTGTTTCGCAGATATTTTTGCCCACAAAAATCCCAGAACCTAGGCTTCTGTATTCTCTTGGTAGCAGTGTACTGCATTATGGAGAGATTAGCTTTTGAACACCATCAATAAACATCTTAAACTCATTCCTTTAACGAACCTCAATGGAAAAGTTTGAAGCCACAAAATAAGAAATAGAAATGCACAGCATAACCTACAGGGAAATGTTTAAAGAATGCCATCTTGAAGCCCTGTTAAAATAACTATGTTCAACAACTTTAGAAATGAAAGGCTTGAAGTTACTCCAAGATCACAGCGTTTTGTTATATCTTTCTTAACTAACAGTTCAGAAACTTAGGGTCAGATTCAAGGACTCAGGCTTAAATCAGAAAGAAGGAAAGGAGTTGGTTAGGATGATATATTCTCAAACAACCCTGAAAGGGTTTGAGAAGAAAAAATACATGGCAATTCAATCAGGCTGAAGAAAAAGTGAAAAAAGGAAGTGGAGTCAAAGAAAGCAGAAAAAAAAATCAATGCTCTTAATAAATTTGATCAAAATGAAGAGTAAGTAATTTGAGTAACAATGCTTGAGGTCCCCAATGAGATATATAGAAAAAAAAAAAAAAAAAGAATGTTGTTAAGACTAAACATGCTCATTTATATTGGTGACGACTTTCCTTTCCTCATTGCATTTTCATTGTCTCCTCAATCTCTAGAATAATAAATAGTGTAATCTTCATGGATTACTTTTTGAAGCATCCTGCTAGAATGGAATGTATCAGATGTGGCCGTGTCTCAGGTTCCTCTCAACTCTACAATTATGCAGCATTTGGAAACATCTAACCTCTGAAAAACCCAAAGCAAGAATTATATACATTTCACAATCACATCATCTTTCTCAAAGAGTAATCATGATAAAATCATTTCTGGGACAATTATAACGTAAGTGTACACATGCTCATACACACACACACACACACACACACACACAGTCACACCCTAGAAGTCATATGTACATATGAAAACTCCAGTAGGTGCTATGCGGTATTCTATTGATGGTGGCCTGAGATGGATGCATAATATTTCTAATGGCTTTTTAAAATTATTATCTTGTAACTTCAAAAAGGACTTTTCAGGGGAAAGCTCTGCTATCAAACAGATTGAAATGTCTCTTTTCAGAAAAGCCTTTGCCAGATTGGTAAACAGTGCAAATAATATATATCTGGGCACAAACTGATTCTCTTGAAGGAAGAAGCTTGTGGTACATGTCCCATATGTACCTTTCAAAGACCATGACAGAGTAAATAAAATGAAATCTCTAAAGTTATCTTAGCTGCTGGTGGCATCACAAATACGAGGCAATATATAATCTCTCTGGTCAGAATTGTTCATCCTCATCATCCATACAAGATGTAAAGTGAGTTCCCACCAGAGCAGAGGCCCCTTGGAGGTGCAGAGAGGCATCTGCTTCCTTAGGTTGAGTTAAAAAAAAAAAAAAAAAAAAAAAAAAAAAAAAAAAAAAAAAAACAACGGATTTGGGGGCTGAAGGGGCTGAAAGGGAAAAGAGCCACTGAAGATGAATGACCTGGGAATCTGCTCAAGCTATGAGGCATTTGCACACTTGTGTTCTTCTGGGGCCCTCCACTGGACTATAATAACTCAGGGTAAACAAATGGGGAAGCATGGGGGGCGCCCAAGATGGCCGAATAGGAACAGCTACAGCCTCCCACTCCCAGCATGAGCAACACAGAAGACTGGTGATTTCTGCATTTTCAACTGAGGTACTGGGTTCATCTCACTGGAGCATGTCAGACAGTCAGCACTGGTCAGTGGGTGCAGCCCGCCGAAGCAGGGGGAGGCATCACCTCACCTGGGAAGCACAAGGGGGAAGAGAATTCCTTTTCCTAGCTAAGGGAAACTGAGACACACAACACCTGGAAAATCCAATAATTCCCACCCTAATACTGTGCTTTACCAAGGGTCTTAGCAAATGGCACACCAGAAGATTATATCCCACACTTGGCCTGGAGGGTCCCACGCCCACAGAGCCTCCCTCATTGCTAGCACAGCAGTCTGAGATCTAACTGCAAGGTGGCAGTGATGCTAGGGGAGGGGCACCTGCCATTGCTGAGGCTTAAGTAGGTAAACAAAGCAACCAGGAAACTCAAATTGGGTGGAGCCCATTGCAGCTTAAGGAGGCCTGCCTGTCTCTGTAGACTCCACCTCTGGGGACAGGGCATAGCTAAACAAAAAGCAGCAGAAACCTCTGCAGATGTAAATGTCCCTGTCTGACAGCTTTGAAGAGAGCAGTGTTTCTCCCAGCACGGAGGTTGAGATCTGAGAATGGACAGACTGCCTGGTCAAGTGGGTCCCTGACTCCTGAGAAGCCTGACTGGGAGACATGCCCCACTAGATGCAGACCGACACCTCACACCTCACAAGGCTAGGTATACCTCTGAGACGAAGCTTCCAGAGCAAGAATCAGACAGCAACACTCGCTGTTCAGCAATGTTCTATCTTCTGCAGCCTCCGCTGCTGATACCCAGGCAAACAGGGTCTGGAGTAGACCTCAAGCAATCTCCAACAGACCTACAGCTGAGGGTCCTGACTGTTAGAAGGAAAACTAACAAACAGAAAGGACACCCACATCAAAACTCCATCAGTACATCACCATCATCAAAGACCAAAGGCAGATGAAACCACAAAGATGGGGAAAAAGCAGTGCAGAAAAGCTGGAAATTCAAAAAATCAGAGTGCATCTCACCCTGCAAAGGAACGCAGCTCATCACCAGCAATGGAACAAAGCTGGTCGGAGAATGACTTTCACAACTTGAGAGAAGAAGGCTTCAGTCGATCAAACTTCTCAGAGCTAAAGGAGGAACTACATACCCAGCGCAAAGAAACTAACCTTGAAAAAAGAATGGATGAATAGATAACTAGAATAATCAATGCAGAGAAGACCTTAAAAGAATTGATAGAGATGAAAACCATGACATGAGGAATACGTGACAAATGCACAAGCTTCAGTAACTGACTCGACCAACTGGAAGAAAGAGTATCAGTGATAGAAGATCAAATGAATGAAATGAAGCTAGAAGAGAAGTGTAGAGAAAAAAGAGTAAAAAGAAATGAACCTCCAAGAAATATGGGATTTTGTGAAAAGACCAAATCTACATCTGATTCGTATGCCTGAAAGTGATGGGGAAAATGGAACCAAGATGGAAAACACTCTGCAGGATATCATCCAGGAGAACTTCCCAAACCCAGCAAGGCAGGCCAACATTCAAATTCAGGAAATACAGAGAATACCACAAAGATACTCCTCAAGAAGAGCAACTCCAAGACACATAATTGTCAGATTCACCAAAGTTGAAATGAAGGAAAAAATGTTAAGGGCAGCTAGAGAGAAAGGTCGGGTTACACATAAAGGGAAGCCCATCAGACAAACAGCAGATCTCTCAGCAGAAACTCTGCAAG
>NW_012103166.1:4037568-4038191 GCF_000951045.1 Mandrillus leucophaeus | reverse complement strand
ACTACATGGAAACTGAACAACCTGCTCCTGAATGACTACTGGGTACATAATGAAATGAAGGCAGAAATAAAGATGTTCTTTAAAACCAATGAGAATAAAGATACAATATACCAGAATCTCTGGGACACATTTAAAGCTGTGTGTAGAAGGAAATTTATAGCACTAAATGCCCAGAAGAGATAGCAGAAAAGATCTAAAATTGACACCCTAACATCACAATTAAAAGAATTAGAGAAGCGAGAGTAAACACATTCAAAAGATGGCAGAAGACAAGAAATAACTAAGATCAGAGCAGAACTGAAGGAGAGAGAGACACAAAAAGCCCTCCAAAAAAATCAATGAATCCTGGAGCTGGTTTTTTGATAAGATCAAGAAAATTGATAGACCGCTAGCAAGACTAACAAAGAAGAAAAGAGAGAAGAATCAAATCGACGCAATAAAAAATGATAAAGGGGATATCACTACCAACCCCACAGAAATACAAACTGCCATCAGAGAATACTATAAACACCTCTATGCAAATAAACGAGAAAACCTAGAAGAAATGGATAATTTCCTGGACACTTACACTTTCCCAAGACTAAACCAGGAAGAAGTTGAATCCCTGAATAGACCAATAGCAG
>NW_012103166.1:4037231-4037518 GCF_000951045.1 Mandrillus leucophaeus | reverse complement strand
TGTTTGCAGATGACATGATTGTATACTTAGAAAACCCCATCGTCTCTGCCCAAAATCTCCTTAAGCTGACAGGAAACTTCAGCAAAGTCTCAGGATACAAAATCAATGTACAAAAATCACAAGCATTCTTATACACCAGTAACAGACAAACAGAGAGCCAAATCAGGAATGAACTCCCATTCACAATAGCTCCAAAGAGAATAAAATACCTAGGAATCCAACTAACAAGGGATGTAAAGGACCTCTTCAAGGAGAACTACAAACCACTGCTCAGTGAAATAAAAGAG
>NW_012103166.1:4036877-4037181 GCF_000951045.1 Mandrillus leucophaeus | reverse complement strand
AAAGACACATGCACACGTAAGTTTATTGCAGCACTGTTCACAATAGCAAAGACTTGGAATCAATCCAAATGTCCATCAGTGACAGACTGGATTAAGAAAATGTGGGACATATACACCGTGGAATACTGTGCAGCCACGAAAAATGATGAGTTTGTTTCCTTTGTAGGGACATGGATGCAGCTGGAAACCATCATTCTCAGCAAACTATCGCAAGAACAGAAAGCCAAGCACCGCATGTTCTCACTCATAGGTGGGAATTGAACAATGAGATCACTTGGACACAGGAAGGGGAACATCACACACC
>NW_012103166.1:4017708-4035887 GCF_000951045.1 Mandrillus leucophaeus | reverse complement strand
AATATTAAAATACATATTATAATATTAAATATATATACTTATACATATGTAGAGTTCAAATTCAAGAAATTTAACCTTGATACAATGATTGTCTAATTTACATCTTATCTACTAATTTTGTAAAATGACCCAGGTCTGCGCTTCATAGCATTTTCTCCCTTCAGTATAAGATCCAGCAGTTCATGGTCATTCATTGCATTTAGTTGTCACATCTGATGTTTCCTTTTAATTCTATTCAGGTAATATATGCCCAGGTGGAATATGATATAAGTGATATGTTCTTTCTATGGTATCACATCTGAAGGCATCTTATTAATCTCCCAGTTATTAGTGATGTTAACTTGGATTCCCAGGTCAAAGTGTTGTCCAGTTTCTGTACCGTGTAGTAACTACTTCCCCCCTTTGCAGCTAATAAACAATCTGGGGGGAAATAGTTTAAATTATACAAATACACTGTTTCTCACCAAATTTTTCTTCCTAGACTTAGTATCTATGAGTGATTCTTTCCTATAGCAATTTGTTCTGTGATGATTGCAAAATGATGTTTTTCCAATTCCACTATTCTTTTCACATTTATCAGTTGGCAGTCTACTGTTAGGAAAAGCCTTCCCCTATTCCCCATTTATTTATTTGTTTATTGTTTATCAGTATGCACTCATGAACTCCTGTTACTCACTGTGTTTTAACCCATTATACTCCTTAAATTTTGATGCAGATATTACCTAGATGAATGCAAGCTGGCTTCTGTGTCCTTTTAATACATCTCTTTGGGATTTTTGTTTGGGGTTTTTTTGTTTCTGTTTTTGTTTTCAGCACTTCCTGAAAAAAAAGCTGTTCCAGACTCATACTTCTGATAGAAACAGGGGGCAGAGGAATTCTAGGTACAAAAAGACAGTGAGAGGTGAAGCCAGCTGGACTCCCTGGGTCGAGTGGAGACTTGGAGAACTTTTCTGTCTTACAAGAGGTTTGTAAAATGCACCAATAATTACTCTGTAAAAACGCAACAATCAGTGCTCTGTAGCTAGCTATAGGTTTATAAAATGCCCCAATCAGTTCTCTGTAAGAACAGACCAATCAGCACTCTGTAGCTAGCTAGAGGTTTGTAAAATGCACCAATCAGTGCTCTGTAAAAACGCACCAATCAGCACTCTATAGATAGCTAGAGGTTTGTAAAATGGACCAATCAGCACTCTGTAAAATGGACCAATCAGCACTCTGTAAAATAGAACAATCATCATGACATGGGCGGGGGTAAATAAGGGAATAAAAAGCTGGCAACCCCAGCTAGCAGTGGTAACCCCGTCTGGTCCCCTTCCATGCTGCAGAAGCTTTGTTCTTTCATTTTTCACAATAAATCTTGCTGCTTCTCACTCTTTGGGTCCATGCCATCTTTAAGAGCTGTAACACCCACTGCAAAGGTCTGCGGCTCCATTCTTGAAGTCAGTGAGACCACGAACCCACCAGAAGGAACAAATTCCAGACACAACAGGACCCCAACAAAACCCCACCCTCAAGCCAAAAAGCCTGAAACTGGGTGCCAAAGTGAGAATTTACATTTCTGTTTTCGCACTCGAATGTTGTCTTCTCCTAAACCACCCCTGACCCCGCCCCACCCCCATTCTGTGCCTATAAATACCACAGACTCAGCCAGTAGGTAGGACTATAGCTAGACATTGGAGACAAACAGCAGCTTGAATTCAGAGGGACAGCTTTACAGTGTAACTTCGAAGAAGAATCCAGCTGGAGAAGGCTGGACTTCAGGGGAAGATTACCTACCTGCCCCATCCACTTTTCAGCTCCACTTCCCTCTGAGAGTCACTTTTATCGACAACAAAATCCCCCTCATTTACCATCCTTCAATTCGTTCACAAGGCCTCATTTTCCTTGGATGCCAGGCAAGAGCTTGGGAGCCACGAATGTGGATACAAAAGGCTATTACACTGGCCCCTGGCCCTTTGCCCTCACTCGTGGAGGGCAGCTGTCTCACACAGAAAAGCAGAAGGCCCACTGAGCTGTTAACACTTAAGCCGTTCGTGGAAGGCAGCGCTAAAAGAGCACCATAACGTGCTCTCCGGGACCTCAGGAGTTGCAGGCACCTCTGCCTGGATGCTGCCACAGGGCTTGCACAAAGTTTGCTACTGCCGGTGACCAAAAGCAGCTGCTCCCGTTCCTGCAGCCATTCACCTGCATGCTCCATCTCATGAGGGGAGGAAGGCAGCAGGCCCAAGTGAGTGGAGTTTGATCCCACCGGCATCAAAGCAGCTGGCTGATTCCAGTGCTCATTCATTCCCATTCCTGCACTCACTCACTCACCTGCACCTTCCCTGGAAGAGTTGAGAGCAGTGGGCTGAGTAAACAAGGCACCCCCATTACAAGTCTTAAGAAGGGGTCAGAGAAATATCCTGCTTCACCTCCTCTGCCCAAGTCCTGATATTAATCATATCTTCAATTATCTCTGGTTTCATTTAGTGAAGAAACCCAAATGTGATTGTATTAGAAGATGGGAGTTTTGAGATTAATTAGGTTTAGAAGAAGTCATGAGGGTGGAATCCTCATAATAGGATTAATGCCATCCTGGAAGAGCAGAGAATTTGTTCACAACCTTTCTCGATCCCTGCTATGTGAGGACACCGCAAGAAGATGGCCGCCTGCAAGCCAGGAAGGGGACCCTCACCAGGAACCAAATCAGCAGGCACCTTAATCTTAGATTTGAAAGACATCAAACCTGTGAGAAATCAATATCTGTTGTTTTGGCCACTCAGTTGATGGAATTTTGTTATGACAGCTCACACTGACTAAACCAACACTTGTAGAAAATCTACCATTCACAAATCATGGTTCCCCAAACAACTCATTTTATTATCAAATGAATAAAAGTATGCTTATGGCAATCATATTTTCCAAGTCTAAACATAGAAAAAATAAACTTACCATTTAATAAACTATTTGAAACAATTACTGCCCTGAGAAATCTAGGACAAATAGTATTTTTTGATACACCACAAAAAATTTAAAGGCAAACTTTAACATGTCATTTTGTTGGTATGTCTTACAGAATGACTTGTTATTGCCACTTTGTTTCATCTATTTTCTATCTCCCTTACAGGTGTTGTACAAAGTAAATTCCACATGAACTAAATAAAACGAATAAGGGAAAATAATTTTATTATATGTAAATTACAACTTGATAATTATTTAATAATCTTAAAGCACTTACATTAATGCTTTGTTTTTTCTTGTAAATGTCCTTATGCCATGCATTTAATAAAACAGTGGAAATTGTTTCTGTTTGTAGTTAGTCATTGGTTTTCTTCTTCCTATTCTTATTTAATTTTTATTTTTGAATATGTAGAATATAAGTTTCCAAAAGTTAAAACTATAGCAAAAATTATAGTCAAAGAAGTATCTCTTTCTCCTTTATCCCTTACATTGTGTTCCTCCTTCCAGTGCCTTATAAACAATGTCTTTGGTTGTTCAGTTTATATCTACTATATCTCTTTTGTAAAAATAAGCAGATGTGTGCATGTTTTCTTATTTGCCCTTTTTTCTTACACAAAATATGGCATGAAATATATGTACTTTTACAGTAACCTACTAGGATGAAAGATAATCTACTTTGATGCAAGGATTTTTAAGATTACCCATTGCCTACATTAAATGAATAAAGACACAAGATGAAGAAACTTCTTATTGAACTATTCAAAATTCTGAAGTCTTCTCTCCAGTTACTTAACTCTGATGTCATCTTCAATTACACTTGCTCAAAATCCTCTGAAGTTCATTACATGTTCTTTAATTTCCTGTACTACCCCGTTTTTAATCTTCCCCCAAATCCTGTGTTGTTCTTGAGTTCCCAAACCTACCTATCTCCTATTTCTCCACTCATCACCCCTGTCTCTTTACTAATAGATTTGTCTTGATTATTAGGCTTCCACTCAAATTTGGATGAGGTCATTGTATGCAAATTAAGTCTGACAGGTCTAAAATCAAGAATCATTCCATCATTGCCTTATAAATTTTGTATTTTTCGAGATATTTTCCTGTAACAGCTGACATGGAGTACATCTCACATCCTAGTTATAATTTTGGGCAGTAGGGACAAATAATTCTGGACAAGGAGCCAGGAGGTATTTCCCCGAGATCCAGTTCTTTCCTCCAACTTACTTGAATTCCTTAAAGCAAAGTAGCAATCTCGGCTTGCATGTATGTAGTAAGAAATTTGGCTTCATCTAAAATAGAAATCTATTCATTACCCTTGCTCTTAGGAGGCAGCCTCTAAACCCTTGTAATTTCCTGGAAGATAGGTGTGTCTTTGTTATTGATGGTGGGCCCCTCAGTCAAACCCAACACTTTATGCTAACATGGCAACTCATGGAGGAGCCCTAGAAACATTATACTAATGAGATGACTCAAGCTGAGATCCGACCATGTCAGAAAGACCAGTCACATGATTAAAGGGTTGGAGTGGGAGGCTAGGGACTGAGTTCACCCACATAGGCAATAATTCAAATAATCATGCCTATGTAATAACCATCCCCTGCCGCCCAAAAATTCTGGAAACCAAAGCTCAGGTGAAAGTCCCTGTTTGACAATATTCCTTGCACATTGTCACACATCAGTGCTGGGAAGAAAATATGTTCCTGAGGACGATGTAAACTTTGCATTTTGAACCCTTCTAGATTCTGCCCTATGCATTTTGAACCCTCCCAGCATCTTTTCCTTTGGGTTGTTCTAAGTTACGTTATTTCAGTACGATAAAGCTGCAGTCATAAATATAGCACTTTCCTGAGTTCCATGAATTATCCTGTTAAGTTACCAAACTTGATAATGGTCATCCATAGACATCCCTGAACTTGTAGCCAGTTTGAAGTGATGGTGATCCTGAAGACAGATGGATTTGTGGCTGCTGTCTTCAGTTTTGGGAGTATTGTGGGGACTGTCCCTTCATATTGTACATTTTGCATAATACTTTCTAATGCATAAAAAGGAAATTAAAATGTGATCATTGAAACTTTTCCCATCCCTAAAACATCAGCTCCATGACTCCATGCTACGTTTCATTTAGATTTCCATTTTCCCAATATTTTCATTCATTTGGAACCTGAGAAAAACATACACGTGAAATAACAACACATAATCCACAAAATGCTCAGAAAGCATAGTGTTGCTCATGGAGATGGAAATGTACCTCATTTTATTATCAAATGAATAAAAGTATGCTTATGGCAATCATATTTTCCAAGTCTAAACACAGAAAAAATAAACTTACCATTTAATAAACTATTTGAAACAATCACTGCCCTGAGAAATCTAGGACAAATAGTATTTTTGGATACACCACAAAAAATTTAAAGGAAAACTTTAACATGTCATTTTGTTGGTATGTCTTACAGAATGACTTGTTATTGCCACTTTGTTTCATCTATTTTCTATCTCCCTTACAGGTGTTGTACAAAGTAAATTCCACATGAACTAAATAAAACAAATAAGGGAAAATAATTTTATTATATGTAAATTACAACTTGATAATTATTTAATAATCTTAAAGCACTTACATTAATGCTTTGTTTTTTCTTGTAAATGTCCTTATGCCATGCATTTAATAAAACAGTGGAAATTGTTTCTGTTTGTAGTTAGTCATTGGTTTTCTTCTTCCTATTCTTATTTAATTTTTATTTTTGAATATGTAGAATATAAGTTTCCAAAAGTTAAAACTATAGCAAAAATTATAGTCAAAGAAGTATCTCTTTCTCCTTTATCCCTTACATTGTGTTCCTCCTTCCAGTGCCTTATAAACAATGTCTTTGGTTGTTCAGTTTATATCTACTATATCTCTTTTGTAAAAATAAGCAGATGTGTGCATGTTTTCTTATTTGCCCTTTTTTCTTACACAAAATATGGCATGAAATATATGTACTTTTACAGTAACCTACTAGGATGAAAGATAATCTACTTTGATGCAAGGATTTTTAAGATTACCCATTGCCTACATTAAATGAATAAAGACACAAGATGAAGAAACTTCTTATTGAACTATTCAAAATTCTGAAGTCTTCTCTCCAGTTACTTAACTCTGATGTCATCTTCAATTACACTTGCTCAAAATCCTCTGAAGTTCATTACATCTTCTTTAATTTCCTGTACTACCCCGTTTTTAATCTTCCCCCAAATCCTGTGTTGTTCTTGAGTTCCCAAACCTACCTATCTCCTATTTCTCCACTCATCACCCCTGTCTCTTTACTAATAGATTTGTCTTGATTATTAGGCTTCCACTCAAATTTGGATGAGGTCATTGTATGCAAATTAAGTCTGACAGGTCTAAAATCAAGAATCATTCCATCATTGCCTTATAAATTTTGTATTTTTCGAGATATTTTCCTGTAACAGCTGACATGGAGTACATCTCACATCCTAGTTATAATTTTGGGCAGTAGGGACAAATAATTCTGGACAAGGAGCCAGGAGGTATTTCCCCGAGATCCAGTTCTTTCCTCCAACTTACTTGAATTCCTTAAAGCAAAGTAGCAATCTCGGCTTGCATGTATGTAGTAAGAAATTTGGCTTCATCTAAAATAGAAATCTATTCATTACCCTTGCTCTTAGGAGGCAGCCTCTAAACCCTTGTAATTTCCTGGAAGATAGGTGTGTCTTTGTTATTGATGGTGGGCCCCTCAGTCAAACCCAACACTTTATGCTAACATGGCAACTCATGGAGGAGCCCTAGAAACATTATACTAATGAGATGACTCAAGCTGAGATCCGACCATGTCAGAAAGACCAGTCACATGATTAAAGGGTTGGAGTGGGAGGCTAGGGACTGAGTTCACCCACATAGGCAATAATTCAAATAATCATGCCTATGTAATAACCATCCCCTGCCGCCCAAAAATTCTGGAAACCAAAGCTCAGGTGAAAGTCCCTGTTTGACAATATTCCTTGCACATTGTCACACATCAGTGCTGGGAAGAAAATATGTTCCTGAGGACGATGTAAACTTTGCATTTTGAACCCTTCCAGATTCTGCCCTATGCATTTTGAACCCTCCCAGCATCTTTTCCTTTGGGTTGTTCTAAGTTACGTTATTTCAGTACGATAAAGCTGCAGTCATAAATATAGCACTTTCCTGAGTTCCATGAATTATCCTGTTAAGTTACCAAACTTGATAATGGTCATCCATAGACATCCCTGAACTTGTAGCCAGTTTGAAGTGATGGTGATCCTGAAGACAGATGGATTTGTGGCTGCTGTCTTCAGTTTTGGGAGTATTGTGGGGACTGTCCCTTCATATTGTACATTTTGCATAATACTTTCCAATGCATAAAAAGGAAATTAAAATGTGATCATTGAAACTTTTCCCATCCCTAAAACATCAGCTCCATGACTCCATGCTACGTTTCATTTAGATTTCCATTTTCCCAATATTTTCATTCATTTGGAACCTGAGAAAAACATACACGTGAAATAACAACACATAATCCACAAAATGCTCAGAAAGCATAGTGTTGCTCATGGAGATGGAAATGTACCTCCAACAATGGGACAAAGAGTTAGATAAGAGAGGTTTTGCTTCCAAACTACGTTGCCAGTTTATGAATGCCCTAGAGTGGTAAAATGTGTGCCTTTCAAGCAGGCAATTCCCTGCAAGTGTATGTCTGTTAAACAATATCACCATTGCTTCTCCAAGATTATGAACCTTTAATTATTCCGATTGTAAAAGCAAAGGTCCATTTTCTGTCTAGTTATTACCTTCCTGTGTTAAACACTGCCCAAGACCATACTCTGTTCTGCATAATTACCTCACAGTGAAAAGTTAGTAGATGAAAATAGTGAGATCTGCTTTTTCTCCAAGCAATTCAAAACCTGAAAATTAGATGTCAACATTCACTCAGACCCAGTTCTGTTTGCTGCAATGCAGTAATTACTAAATGAAAAAAAATTAATTCAATATCTTTCTTTACTCATTTGCTCATGGCCTCTCTAAACTAGTCCATCATTCAGGCAGAGAAATGAAGCACAAAGTGAGAATATGTACTCGACTGTGGGTGGCAGCTATACAAAAGCAAACTTCGCTTTGTAATAATAACAGCCCCCATTCCAGCCCCTGACCTAAAGCAAGCTTTGCTGAGATGCCTCCAGGTGGGTTCCATCAGGTTGGGCACATGTTAGGACTCGGAGGATGGCAGTCGCCTAAGGAAAAGAAGATTAGTAGAAAAGAAAGTACTAGAATGTAGGAGAAACATTATTGAATTTTTCAGAAAGACTCCTCAAAACCATTTTCCTTAACAAGGCTATAATTATAGCAAGGTTCATGGAAATTAAATCTTATTACTAAGCCTTTTCAGGTTAATGGGCAGCTTCTAGAAATGAGGAATGAAAAAGAAAAATGACCAGTCTGCATACAACCAGTATTTTCCTGAAGTTCATTCATTCATTTTTTTCACTTATTCTATGGTATTTATTAAATATTTGCCAAGTTCCAGGCCTGTTTTAGAAACAATGGATACATAGTAGTTGGCTAGATTGATATATTACCTACAGATCATGTTAATAATTTATGGACTATTGAACACATAAGCACTCCACAAATGAACAAGCATGAGAGGGGAACTCCTCTCCCCACCCCCAGGAAAACAAACAAACAAACAAAGAACAGTTAGTTGACCTTCATGCTGGTAATTTTAATAATAGAAAACTTTTTTACTTTTTTTGTTTGTTTGTTTTTTGAGACAGAATCTCACTCAGGCTGGTTGAACAATGGTGCAATCTTGGCTCACTGCAACCTCCACCTACCGGGTTCAAGTGATTCTCCTGCCTCAGCCTCCTGCGTAGTTGGGACTACAGGCACCTGCCACCACACCCAGCTAATTTTTATATTTTTAGTAGAGCCAGGGTTTCACCACGTTGGCCAGGCTGGTCTCCAACTCTTGACCTCAGGTGATCTCCCCACCTCGCCTTCCCAAAGTGCTGGGATTACAGGCGTGAGCTAACAGAGAACTTTAGTTCAATTTCTAATCTTGAGGCTGGGCACAGTGGTTCATGCCTGTAATTAGTTTTCTTGCATGAGCTGTCCTTTCTATGTGAGGGCATAGGGAAAAAGCATGAGGAATATTTCTCTACCCTCTCACTAATTAAAAAAAAACAAAGTATTCATAGGCTACCTACAAGAAACAATACAGGTAGAAAAGACAAATAATAGTCGTGTTAGACTGTTTTGAAAGCAGAGACTTGAAGGCAGAGACCAAGTCTATCTTATTCACTATTTTATGTGCAGTGCCAAATAAAGTGTCTGGAATGCATTAGGAGCTCAATGATCACTTGTGGAATGAAAGCATGAATGGGTAAAGGAGATTTAAAGTGTTTTAGAGGAAGGACATGACACAGACAATAGGGAGAAAAAAAAAATCTGTCTCATCTAACATAAAGCTATTATGTGTCTCTTCCCATAGTATTTACAGAAGCAGCTACTTCCCATGAGCCACATTATATAATGAAGAATTTATAGGCACTAATAAATTCAAGGCATCTTATTACAGACCTTAGAAGAAAGATATGAGGACAGTCACTTGTAGAAGTGTATTTTATGTAGATTGACAAGGCTGATTGAGAGGTTTGTTATTCTCCCAGAGCATTTATCCGAAGGTGATGCTGTGCCTCCCAAGACTCATCAAACTGTCCATTTGCTACCCACTTCTGTTGATTCAAATGAGAAAAAATATTTGAGCCAGAAAAAAAAAAATTCTAAAATGTATATTTAATGACTTGACCTTGGACAAATCATTTGCTATTTCCAGTCTTTATGTTTCTTATTTTCAAAATGGGAGCATTGATGGCAATGATAATTAGAGTCCATTAAAGAACTTCAATTTTTTTTATTTTTTAAAAACCTGAGTAGAAATTATAAAAGTACAAGTATAATTTTTATCTAAATTTAAAGATTATTGTTTTGGAAAAGATTTTTGAATGCAGATATTCAAAGTGAAGGTATTATGTGGGTGTTTAAAAATATCAAACAGCAGCTTTTAATACCAAAAATATGGATTTTTGAAATAATACATCTCACAGAGTTGGGAAGAATGCCTGGCAGAAGTCCTCTGGATATGACTGAGTGAGCTTTACACTGAAATATCATAAGGATGAAGAAGAATGTTTACAAAATATCAGAGAACCACAGAACTGACAGATAAAGGAGAAAAAAAGGATGGAAAGGAGACTTTTCATAAGATTCTCTAAAAATAAAAAGTGATAAACAACACTTACGACTTAAGATACTACAAATCAATGCACAAAGTGTGGAAAATAAAAAGTAACCTTTACATTTTTAAATACAAGGATTTAAATATGATCTTAAATTTCAGGATGTAAGACCTGTGGCAAGAACATGGAAGTAAAAATTTCTGATTTGGTATTAGAAACATGGGTGAAGAGAATTTTAGTGATAAAATTAAGATTATTAATCAAAGTGATATTACTACATGTGCATGGTATTATAGTGTATATTACATTGCATTGTAGTCACTGTTCAAATATCAATTTTCTCCACTAGATTGCAAATTTTGTAAGGGCTGAAACCTATTTAACTATAGTAGTTAGAATGTAAACACTCAATCTTTGTGGAATTAGTGTTAGGTAAGTATTAGCTACTTATCAACTAGTTAAGTAATATCACAGAACATAGAAAAATACTGTATGATTCTACTTGCATGAGATATTTAAAGCAAAGTCATAAAAACAGTAAGTAGCCAGGAGATATGGGCAGAAGGAAAAAGAGAGTTATTGCTTAATGGATATGAAGTTTCGGTCTTGTAAGATGAAGAAGTTCTGGATATTTGTTGCATAGTAATATGAATATACTTAACACTACTGAACTCTATGCTTAAAAATGGTTACAATGGTAAATTCTATGTTATGTGGTTTTTAATCATAATTAAACATTTAAAAATTATTTTACAAAACCATAAAACATAATCAATATTAAACTACTTGTCCAAAGAGATCAAAGTCTGTTATGAATCCAGATGGATCGCTGGTTTTAGAAGGTAAGGATTGAACTATTTACTCAGCATATCTATACATTTTCTTATTACAACCGCTAGGGGGAAATGTTTAAAGAATGAACAGTATTTGACTGGCTAGACTGTCAAAAACATCCTAGAAATGTAACTTCGTGCTCAAGGACTCCAGCCATCTGACCCTTCCTAAGGAGGCATGGACAATCTTTGTGAATAATGCTCTTCTCATCCTCCTCTTCAGTGGCCTCCAGAGCCATGAAGGGCAATGCATCTGTTTATAATTCCCTTGTGACAACCGGACTCCCATGTGTGAAATAAGCTGAAACTCAATTAAAGAGGCTGTGGCTCCTGCAATCTTTCATTAAGTCTTTTGGCAGCAAACACAGCTGTAGGCCTTTCTTCTTTTCTGCTCCCTGCGAAGCACCTCCTGAGTTTTACTTCTGAATGAAGAGAGATGTAGGGGCTTCCTTAGGATCCTGTCCTGAAAAATAACCTCTTGAGTTGAAATTAAGAGAATGTCAATAAACAACCTCATGCTCTTGTAGGAAGATGAAGAGGAATGGATCTGAGTGCATTTCCTATAGATACCATAAAAGAGAAGGAGGGGCTGAAGGGAGGTGGTAAGTTTGACAGTAATAGTTTTCAGCAGCTCTGACAAGCCAAGAAACTTTATCTGTTCATCACACTTTTCCTTCTCTGCTGATTTTAAATGCAAGCCCCTTACTTCAAGCCTGACTGACTTCTCTCTTGATTCAGAGTAATTGGGATCCTCAGAGGCTTCCCAAAAGGAAACATTTTCTGGTTGTATCATCTCCGGGTGTTAACACTAGATAGTGGTGTGGCTTACGTTCAGTATCTTTGGGAATCACATTAGGGACTGAGAGTGTTGGGCTGCTGAAACCCAAAAAGCCCACAATGGGGGGAAAAGTCACATAGCTAGCTTCTCCTCTCCTACCTAGATCATCACCCATTTCAATTACATTGTGTAATAGAAACAGGGATATAGTTTGAAATCTTACAGTTCAAAACGATCTTAAAATATTTCCAATGTCTCCAAACCATGCCACATGCAAAAGCATTAAGTGCACATTGCAATCACATTGATTACTACTTGTCATCATTACAGATGGGGCTTGAAACATCTAGGGTTTTAATGAGCCAGCATGAATTTTACGTTGTACTTTTGGTCTGAGAGACAGTGTAGCTCCTTTCAGAGATCTATTCCAATGAACCTAAAAATTTCAGTTCAGCTTGTTTCCCTTTGGATGGAAGTCGTATTTTGTTAAAAGGACAAAGCACAAAAATCCAGATTATTAGGGTAAAGTATAGGGAAAAAATAATTTTCTATGAAATCTGATTTATTAGGTATTTAGCATGGACAATTCAGAGCTCTTTTGCCAACAGCTTTCAACATCTAGCCTGCGTCAGCTCTTTTCTTACATTTCCTATATAAAATATTAAAGGAAATATTACTTATAATATCCTCCAGTTTCCAGAACACATTTTCTTTGAACTTAGCCAAATGCTTTTCTCTTCACCTATTTAATCACATTTTTCAACAGTAATATTCATATGGATGTTATATTGTGTATATATGATGAAAAAAATTATAGATGTGAGATATCATCAGTTTCATGTTTAGCTAGTAACACTAAAAGGCCAGACACTTTGCACTGCTGGACTGGTGTGATTGTATTCTCTCACTACTCCTTTCCTATTTGTTTTAAGTAGTTTAGTAGAATTAACTAACATGTCTTCTCTCTGACAATGTTTCTATAAGCCTGAATCTTAGAAATATTTCAGAATCAAGGAGGGAATCTGTTATAAGTAAAACTCCTAGGTTATGGATCATGTGAGCACATAGACACAGAATTGTGCATCTTTAATCAAAGAAATGCATGTGGAGAGGAGATGGTGTAAATTCTATGTTTTCAGGAGACTGGGGGAGTTTAACATTGACCCAAAATAGCTTTGACTAGGAGCCAGCTATCCCCAAGTCATTTGCATGACCATGGACCTACTTCCCTCTAACTTGGGAAAAGAGGGCTTTTCATTTGGGATGCAATTATCACAGCAATCAATCCATCAAAAAGTTGTTTTTTTTTTTTTTTTTTCCTTTAGGAGAATGAAAAAAGGATACGGAAGCTTCTGAGTGAATGTAGGAGCAATTGAGACTTGAAAACCAAAAAACCTGTATCAGTTAGACTGGTCTTGTAGCTTTTGGCCAAAGCTTGCAAACCTTCATATTTTATTTCCTTTTGGCTTTCCCAGTCACCATGTGTTCTGATTTTTGCTTCTCTGGACAAGTCGATTTATCTTTCTCTCTCTTTTTATTTATTCTCTTATTAAAATGAAGTTTTACTTTTACTTTTTCCTCATTCCTCTCTCATTTTTAAAGCCCCATTTTAATTAAGGTAGAAATATACAGAAATATTGTGTCTCTTACAGAAACTATGGAAAGCACAGATGCAAAAAATACAGCCCTCAAGACCTTATCAATAAGGTTCGGAGACTGTCAGAAGAAAATGACTTAAGAAACAGACTGCACTTATTTTCTCCTCTACCTTCACTTGAAAATAGGAGACAATGATTCCATTTAACAGTAGAAAATTTTCTCTCCCATCTAGCTTTTAGAATAGTTTGTAATAAAATCCTAGCCGAATAATTTGGGGAGAGGGGTGGTGAAAATATAAGGGTAGAACAATGTTTATTTTATAGTCTCTAACCATGAAAGGAAAGAGGGTGTGTGTGTATCTAAGAGTGTGTGTGTGTGTGTGTGTGTGTGTGAGTGTGAGTGACGACATAGCATATATGTGCTTATATCAGACATAGTGAGAGATGGATAGAACTGACAGCTATAAAAACATCCCTGAGTTTTGACTTCCTACCATCAATATGTTTTTTATTTCTGATTATAAAATTATTTCAGAACTCTGAAGTAGGCACCTCGTGAGAGAGGAGAAAGGAAGAAATTTGACAGGAAGGCAGTTAGGGTGGGTCCTTGGTCGAATTCTTTCAAACAAACAGCCTAAAATATCAGGCGGCAGGTACAGATAAGGGAAATTGCAGAGGGGCTTGCCTAAGACATAGCCACAGTCACACAGATAAAGTCTACACAGGTGATTTGCCCAGACATTCTTGAAATGGAAAATTTTGTTCCCTAACACATGCGCAGTAAGGGGAACAAAGCAACATGGAGTAACTCAAGCTAAGAGTCGGCATGTGCACTACGAGGATGGGGTGGAGCTACCAGAAATTTGTGCCTTATGCAAATGAGACACCCAACCCTCACTGGTTTCTTCTACAAACCTCTGCATTCATCTATAAAAATGGCAATCCATTCAGGCCCCCTCTGCTACAGAGACCTTTCTTCTTTCGCCTATTAAACTTTCACTCCAGCCTCACCCTCTGTGTCCATACTCCTTATTTCTCTTGGTCGTGAGATAAAGACCTCCAGGTGACACCTCACAAGCTGAGACTGCTATATTGTGGTGCATTGGCGAGACTGTAACACTCGCATTACTCCCATACCTCCGTAGGCATTTCCTTCTTTCCCTCATTGCCCACAGAGCCACCACTTCAGCTGCTAACTCAGATCCAATCTATCCTGGCAATGCTAAGAACTCTTAAGTTCTGACACTTTGCATTAAAATTGGCCTTTCCATTCTTTCAAGCATGAAGCTTGTCTGCTTTCTAAGACAAGCCTGCTCAATGAACTAAGCTGTGTTATAAAGTATAAAACATTGCAATGAAGTAAGATAGCTCTAGATGATATTGCTTAAATAGACAATGTAGTTTTTACCACCTGCCCATATCATCACCAGAATTTCAGTCGAGAGGCTCTAGAATCTGTACTCGACAACAGCAACCCTGATGGTAAGTCATGTTGAATACAGTGAATGTGCAAATAGGCCAAGAATGTGTCATGGCTTGCTTGGAAGTGCAATATTATAAATTTGCATATTTTGCAAGTTATCACTGAGATTTGATGATCTGTCCAAGTAAAGTAGTTAAAAATACAAAGTTTAATGGGTTCTTAGTCCATTGCATTTTCTGACGTTGCCTGTTGACACATCCTAGTATATTTTAATGCTTTTTCACACTTGACATGGCACTACTGTACAATAATTAAGTTCCCATAAATATATTCAGTAATGATTGCTATTTAAACTGATTAGCCATTGATATGCTCATATCAATTCAAAGACAACTCGGCTTCTCAAATTAAACAAACCAACAAAAATTTGACGTACTTAACTTATATCATTAATTTTAAGTAGAAAATAAGAACATACTAAGATAATATTCTTGGCATTGATCAGTATAAATTCATTTTAAATAATAGTTGAGTCTTATACAATATGGGTACTTAAGTTTTCTCACATTACCAGAATGAAAAATCAGAATTCATGTGAATAATACTCAATTTATAAAAATGTCCCAGGTAATCCAGAAACAAATTGCAAAATAAATCTGAAGGACATACACCACAGATTTACTTCATCTCAGGATATTTACCTTGGCTAAGCAGATCAGATAAGTTGATGCTATTTTACCTGTACATAACTCTTAAGATAAAAAAAAAAAAAAAGGGTAATTATTTTTCCCAAAAGCATCCCCTAACTGCTTCCCTTCAGGCTTCTAAATTCTCCTGAAGATGTTACTGTCTCTCAAGTTTCTATGTAGCCTATTGATGATATCCAAGCTGAATATTCTGGCATTTGGGAGACCTATATATTTGGTTTCCCACCTTATCATCTACCTCTCCCCAACATGAGCTCTCTTTGAGGTGATCTCATCTACTTATACTCTCATCCAACTAAAACTTCTCAAAATCTCATTACAAGTCTCTTCAGTCACAGATTCCTTTGCCTTATCTTTCAAAATAAATATTTAGGAAAAAATACAATGCCAGTTTTTGTTGTTTTTTTTTTTCTTTCCATCTGTCTTTTTCCCACATTGGAGTATAAGTCATTCAGAAAGATTCCCTTCCACCCTAAGCTGCTGCAAATGGTCACATATTTTATGCTGCACAACTGTAGGCAACCCTATTCACAATGACCACAATGCAACAAGGACATCCGTTTGTTTCCCCTAACTTTATAATTTATAATTAACAAATGGCAGAGCAAACACTGGACACATATCCAACACAGGAAATAAACTTGTGCATCATTTTTAAAAGCAGAAAGTGAGAAAAATTAATGAAGAAAATGTTGACTCTTCACACTATATCTGCCAAGGTCAGATAACTTTCTTAACTTCAATCTTCAAATGTCCAGTGCTTTATATCAAATGGTGCAATGGTGAGCCTGGCTGATAAGCCAAAACACAGAGGGTTTTGTGGTTCAATCTTCCCCTTGATGCAAGAAGAATCTGGCAACTGGGAGTTTGGCCTTAATTATCTTCTATTGCAATTATTACTGTCATTTTCCTCGTCTTTCTAGACTGCTCATTAGCATTGCTGACAACCTCATGCCAGCCTCTTTTGTTTGTTACTGTTGGTCCTGTGAAACAACACAATTTAACTTCTGCTTTCAAATACTCCCGATTAAAAAAAAAAAAAAAAAAAAAGAAACCCAGAAAATTGTTTTGAAATGGTTTCTTAATTTGTACTCTCTGATATTATATTATCTCCCCCAACTCCCAATTCTTTAATCACTCTTTTCTCTGCTCTTTATATTTTTCTGACTTCTTCACTCTTTTCATTCCCCTAATGATCATCCTTTAAGGTTCATGTCAAAAACTACCCTGTGTTTTTCTCTGTATATGCTGTCTCAGACAATTCATCCAATTATTACACTTTCTGATCACCTCTATCTGGAAGATGAACTGAATATATGTTTATTCATATATTCCTGGCCCTGTTGCAAGCTTTGCACCCACATATTCCATGTTGTACTGAACATGATTAATGGGATAAAATGCCATCTACTTAAATTAATGTGTCCAAACAAAACTGTACCCCAGACTGGATTCTTCCTTCTCTACATCCATTAACACATTACTAGTCTTCTTCTCACCAAGAATTGAAACCTTAAAGTTATCATTTTTATTTCCTTTTACTTTTGCCCTTAACCCACACATTCATCAATAATCAGAGTAACCCAATAATTTATTCTAAATTACTTATCACACCTGGCAGTTAAAAACAAATTCATGCCATTAACACAGGTCATGTCCTTACTATCTTACATCTAGATTCAGATGAAGATATGAAAACGATTTGTCGGCTACCTCTTTCCAACATGAGCTCTCTTTCAGAGGACCTTATCTACTTACTCTCATTCAAAACAAACAAACAAACAAACCTCAAAAGCTATTCACAACTTTCTCTACGCACTGATTCCCTTGACTTTCTTTTCTGTAAAATAAATATGTGGGATTTGCCAGTGATTGTGGGCGCCACTGTTAGCTACTTTCACAAACATGGAGTGTTTTCCTCTATTCTCTCTCTTCCAAGATACCCTCAACCCAACTTTTAAATTAACATTCATAAAATGCTAATTTAAACACCTCCTCTTTCCCTTGATAAAATCCCTCCAATAGCTCACTCAAGGACACCTGACCATATTTCTCCACTTGTTTTCAACATAAACTCTACCCCACCACAACTACATCTTTGCTCACTGCTTTATATATTCTGTTACATTGAAAAACATGGCCATGTATTTTTCCCATTCTCACATAAATGCCACTTTGCAAGGTGAATCTGGAGCTCCTCTAATCAAAGTATGGCATCTGTTTCTCCACTTTGTTTTGCAACTAGCCTTGGCTCATGGAATAATATCAAATATATCAAGCAGAGACTTGAAAAGTAGTTTTGCATTAGGACTTGCCCACTCTTGCTGCACTTGGAACCTTGAGAACACCATGTGAATGAGCCCAAGCTGGTATACTGGAGGAGTCTTCCATCTGACTGCAGAAACTACTGGACATGTGAATGAGTCCATCCCGCATTACCAGTCACCAGCCAACCACCAGCTGCCCACGCATGCCTGGGGGACCCTGTAGAAATCAGCAGTAGCAGTCTGGACTCAGTCATCCAGCAACTCCTGAACTAATTAAATTAGTAGTTTTAAACCAGTAAGTTTTGGCATTTTTTTTTTTTATGTAGAAAAGTTAAAACTTATTATTTAATGGCCCCCTATTTGATGTCTTCCTTAAAAA
>NW_012103166.1:3960257-4017223 GCF_000951045.1 Mandrillus leucophaeus | reverse complement strand
TGTTGCAAATGACAGGATGCTATTAATTTTTGGCTGAATCATATTCCATTGTGTGTATGTACCACATTTTTTAATCCATTCATCCATTGATGGACACTTAGGTTGCTTCAATATCTTGGCTATTGTGAATAGTGCTGCAATAATTATAGGATTGCAAATATGTCTTCAATATTATGATTTTTTTCTTTTGGACACATACCCAACAGTGGGATTACTGGATCATATCGTAGGTCTATTTTTTTTTTATTATTTTTTTTTTTTAGGAACTTCTATACTGTTCTCCACAGTGGCTATATCAAATTTGCTTTCTCACCAATAGTGTACCATATAAGGGTTTCCCTCTCACCACATTTTTGCCAGCATTCGTTATTGCCTGTCTTTTGAATAGTAGCCATTTTAATTGGGGTGAGATGCCACTCATGGTAGTTTTGGTACACATTTATCTGATTAGTGATATTGAGCATTTTTTCACATACCGTTGTCCATTTATATGTCTTTCTTTGGGAAATGTCTATTCAGATCTTTTGCTCATTTTCAAATTGGATTACTTGTTTTTTTTTACCTATTGAGTTGATTGAGTTCTTTATATATTGTGGGTATTAATTCCTTGTCAGATGGGTAGTTTACAATTATTTTCTCCCTTTCTGTGGGTTATCTATTGACTTCATTGATTGTTTACTTTGCTGTGTAGAAGCTTTATTAGATTGATTGATCCCATTTCTCCATTTTGCTTTGGTTGCCCGTGCTTTTGAGGTTTTACTCAAGAAATCTTTGCCCAGACCAATGTCCTGGATCAAGGGTGTCCAACCCTTTTAAAGGGAGGACTTTTTGCTTATTTGTGGTGGTGAATATCATAAAAATTATTCACTAACTTTTTTTTTTAAGTTCATCAGCTATTGTATTAGTGTATTTTATGTGTGGCCCAAGACATTTATTCTTCCAATGTGGCCCAGGGAAGCCAAAATGTTGTACACTCATGTTCTGGATTGTCTCTCCAAAGTTTTCTTCTAGTAGTTTTATACTTTCAGGTTTTAGATTTACATCATTAATCCATTTTGATTTGATTTTTGTATGCAGTGAAAGATAGGGGTGTAGTTTCACTCTTCTAGATATGGCTAAGTTTTTCTAGCCAATTTATTGAAGAGACTGCCCTTTCCCCAGTGTATGTTCTTAACATCTTTGTTGAAAATGAATTAAATATAAATGCATGCATTTATTTCTGTATTTTCTATTCTGTTCTATTGGTTTATATGTCTGTTTTTATGCTAGTACCCTGCTGTTTGGGTTATTATAGCTCTATAGCATAATTTGAAGTCAGGTAATGTGATTCCTCCAGCTTTGTTCTTTTTGCTCAGGATGGCTTTGAATATTTTTGGCCTTTTTTGGTTCCATATAAATTTTAGGATTTTAAAAAATTTATATGTGAAATGTCATTGGTAGTTTGATACGGATTGCCTTGAATCTATTCATTTGGGTAGTATAAGCATTGTAACATTTAGCATTTTAGCAGTTCTTTTCAGTTTGAATGTCCTATATGTCTTTTTCTTGTCTAATTGCTCTGACTAGGACTTCAAGTACTATGTTGAATAAAAGTGGTGAAAGTGGATATCCTTTTTGTTTCAGACTGTAAAGAAAGGGCTTTAAGTTTTTCCTCATTCAGTATGATACTAGCTGGGGTTGTATTGTATATGGCTTTTATAACATTGAGCTATGTTCTCTCTATTCCCTATTTTTGTTGAGAGTTTTTACCAGGAAGGGATGTTGAATTTTTGATCATACGTTTTTTATCCTTCATTCCATTGCTATAATGTATCACATTGATTTATCTGCATATACTAATCACCCTGGGATGAATCCCACTTGGTCACGATGAATGATACCTTTAATGTGCTGTTGAATGTGGTTTGCTAATATTTTATTGAAGATTTTTACATGTATGTTTATCAGGGATATTGACAGTTTTTTGTTTGTTTTTTGTTTGTTGTTGTTGTGTCTTTGTCTGGTTTTGGTATTGAGGCCGTACTGGCTTCACAGGATGGATTTAGAAGTATCCCCTCCTCCTTCATTTTTTTTTTAGAATAGTTTGAGTAGGATTGATAATAGTTCTTCATTAAATGGTTGGTAGAATTCTGCACTGGAGCGCCATCAGGTCCTGGGCTTTTCTTTGATGGAAAACTTTCTACTACGGATTCAATCTTTTTACTTGTTACTGGTCTGTTCAAGTTTTGGATTTCTTCATTATTCAAACTTGGTAGGTTGTATGTGTCAGGAATTTATTCATTTCTTCTAGGTTTTCCAATTTATTTGCATTTATTTATGTATTGACTCATAATAGTCTCTAATAATCCTTTGAATTTCTGTGGTATTAGTTGTCTCCTTTTTCATCTCTGACTTTATTTATTTGGTTCTTTACTTTTTCTTCTTAGTCTGGCTAAAGGTTTATTGATTGTGTTTATCATTTCAAAAAACCAACTTTTCATTTTTTTGCCCTTTTGTATACTTTTTTAGTTTAAATTTTATTTATTTATGCTCTGATCTTTATATTTCTTTTCTTCTACTAATTTTGAGTTTGGTTTGCTCTGCTTTTATAGCTCTTTATGACACATTGTTATGTTGTCTATTAAAGTTTTTCTACTTTTTTATGTATGCATTCATTGTATAAGCTTCCCTGCTTTTGTTGTATCCCATAAGTTTTGGTATGTTGTGTTTCTATTTTCATTTGTTTCCAAAAATAATAAACTTCCTTTTTAATTTTTTCATTGACAGAGTGGTCATTCAGGAGCTTATTGTTTATTTCCCATGTGTTTGTATAGTTTCCAAAGTTCATCTTGTTATTGATTTCTAGTTTTATTTAATTGTGGTCAGAAAAGATACTTGATATGATTTCAATTTTTAAAAAATTGAAACTTGTTTTGTGTCCTAACACATGGTCTTCCCTTAAGAATATACCCTGAGCTGAGGAGAATGTATATTCTGTAGCTGTTGAATGAAAGGTTCTATAAATGGCTATTAAGTCCCTTTGGTTTATAATGCAGATTAAGTCTGATGTTTCTTCATTGCTTTTCTGTCTAAATGATCAGCCCAGTGTGTTAGGGTGTTGGAAGGCCCCAGCCAGTATTGTATTTGGGTCTGTCTCTCTCTTTAGCTCTAATAATATTTATTTTATGTATCTGGTTGCCCCAGCATTGGATCCACACATATGTACAATTGTCTTATCTTCCTGCTAGATTGACCCTTTTATCATTATATAATGACCTTTTTTGTATTTTATTATCGTTTTTGTCTTGAAATCTATTTTGTATAATCTAATACGTCATTTTTGCTCTTTCTTTATCTTTCATTTGCATGGAATATCTTTTTCCACCTCCTTATTTTCAGTCTATGTATGTCTTTATAGAAAAAGTAAGTTTCTTGTAGGCACTACATCATTAGGTCTTTTTTATGTATTCACCACACTGTTTTGATTGGAGAATTTAGTCCATTTGTATTTAATGCTAATATTCATAAAGACTTACTATTGACATTTTGTTATTCATTTTCTCATTGTTTTGTTGGTCCTCTCCTCCTCTCTTTCTCTCCTTGTCTTCCTTTGTGTAAAAGTGATTTTCTCTGGGAGCATCGTTTAATTTCTAACTTTATTTTTGCATATATATCATAGGGTTTTTTTTTTTGTGATCACCATGAGGCTTGCAAACAACATCTTATAACCAATTATTTTAAACAAATGACAGCTCCACTCTGATTACAAAGAAAATACAAACAAGCAATGAGAAAGGTAAAAAAAAAAAAAAAAAAAAAAACTGAATTTATGTATTTCTTTTCTTTTTTTTTTGAGACAGAGTTTAGCTCTTGTTGCCCAGGCTGGAGTGCAATAGCATGACCTCGGCTCACTGAAACCTCCTCCTCCCAGGTTCAAGCAATTCTCCTGCTTCAGCCTCCAGAGTAGCTAGGATCACAGGCATGCACGACCACACCCAGCTAATTTGTATTTTTAATAGAGACGGGGTTTATCCATGTTGGTCAGGCTGGTAGCGAACTCCCAACCTCAGGTGATCCACCCGTCTTGGCCTCCCAAAGTGTTGGGATTACAGGTGTGAGCCACCACAC
Organism: Mandrillus leucophaeus; assembly: GCF_000951045.1. Classification (NCBI taxonomy): domain Eukaryota; kingdom Metazoa; phylum Chordata; class Mammalia; order Primates; family Cercopithecidae; genus Mandrillus; species Mandrillus leucophaeus. The sequence continues at coordinate 4,013,116 of NW_012103166.1, read as the reverse complement.
CAGGCAAAAAACACTAAATTTCTACTCCATTCCCCCTGCTTTTTGACTTTTTTGTTCTTTCTACTTATATCTTTTTATATTGTCTATTTCTTAAAATGTTGTTGAAGTTATTAGTTTTTGATTTTTTTTATACTTCTTACAAAATATATAAATGGTTTACATGCTGCATTTACAGTGCTACAGCATTCTGTATCTTTCTTTCTTTCTTTCTTAATAGTGTACTTACCACTACCAGTAAATTTTGCATCTTCAGATGATATCTCACAGTTCATTAATGTCTTTTTCTTTCACATCAAGAATTCCCTTTAGCGTTTCTTGTAATACAGTCTAGTTGACAAAATCCCTCAGTTTTTGTTTGTCTGGGAAAGTCTTTAATTCTTCCTCATGCTTGAAACATAATTTTTCTGTATGTAATATACTAGGTTGGAAAAACTTTTTTCTGTAGTACATTTAATATGTTATTCCAGTGTCCTCTGGCCTATAAGGTTTCTGCTGAGAAGTCTGCTGCCAGACCTACTTGAGCTCCTTTATATGGTTTTATTTTTATCCTCTTGCTGCTTTTAGGATCCTAATCTTTGTGCTCAGAGAGTTTGATTATTATGTGCCTTGATAATTTGACTTTTATGGTGTCTTCTTATTTGGGTTGAAATTTTTTGGTATTGTATAACCTTCTTGTACCTTAATATTCATATCTTTATCTTGGTTTAAAAAGTTGTCTGTTTTTATTTCTTTGATTAAACTTTCTATCCTGATCTCTCTATTTCTGCTTTAGGACCTGTAATTTTTAGATTTTTCCCTTTTAAGACTATTTTCTAGATCTTGTAAGTATGCTTTATTTTTTATTTTTTATTTTTTTGACTTTTTTCTCCTATGACTGTGAATTTTTATATAGCCTGCCTTCAGGCTCACTAATACTTCCTTCTGTCATTAATTCTGCTCTTGGGAGACTGTGGTGTTTTTCAGTTGGTTAACTGAATTTTTCAGCTTCAGAATTTCTGTTGGATTTTTATTTTAATTCAATATTTTTGTTAAATTTTCCTGATAGAATTTTGAATTCCATCTCTGTGTTATCTTGAAGTTCTTTGAGCTTCCTCAGGATAGCTATTTTGAATTCCCAGTCTGAAAGGTGACATATCTTTAACACTCCAGGATTATTCACTGGTGCCTTATTTAGTCCATTTGGTAAGGTCATGTTTTCCTGGATGTTCTTGATGCTTATGAAAGTTGATCAACGTCTAGACGTTGAAGAGTTAGGTGTTTATTCCAGTCTTTGCAGTCTGGGCTTATTTGTACCTGTCATTCTTGAGAGGGCTTTCCACATATTCAAACAGGATTGAGTGTTGTGATCTAAGCCTGTGGTCACTGCAGCCTTATTAGCACTAGGCGGGGGTACCCTAAACCCAGGAATGCTGTGACTTTGGCAGACTTCCTCGGTGGACTTTGGTGAAATAAGGGACAATTCTCTGGGTTATCAGGCAAAGTCTCTAGCTCTCTTGTCTCTCCTTCCCGTAATCATAAGGGGTCTCTCTCCATGCTGGGCTGCCTGGAGTGGGGGCAGAGGTAACATGAGCACTCCCATGACCACCACAGCTGGCACTATGCTGGATCAAACTTGAAGCCAGCACAGTACTGGATCTCACCCAAGGCTCACGGTGACTACTGCCTGGCTACTGCCGATATTTATTCAAGGCCAAGGGCTCTTTATTTAGCAGGTGGTCAATCCCTTCAGGGCAGTAGATTCCCTTCTGGCCCAGGATGGGTCTAGAATTGCTGTCCAAGTGCTAAAGTCTGGAGATAGGGGTTTCAGAAACTGCTTTGTGCTTTATTTTACAGTGTCAGAGCTGGTACGCAGGTTGCAAGATAAAGTCTTCTGTTCCCTTCCCTCTCCTTTCCTCAGGTGGAAGGATACTCTCCCGAAGCTGCACTGCCTTGATGCAGGCACTTTCTTGACTGACACAGCTGGTATTGCACTGGGTTGTGCACATGCAAAGTCAGTGCACTGCCTCTGAGACCAATGTAGCACCAGGGCTTGTCCAAAGATTGCGGTCCCTGTGGACTGATTACCACTAAAAATTTTTTCTGGGTCCCAGGTCACTGTGTTAGAGCCAGCCTGTGGTAGCACCAGCCAGGACTCAGATTACTTTTGCCGGTGTTGAGAATTCTCTTATGGCCAAGGGCTGGTTTAAATGGTCTCTCCATGGGTACTGGTAGAATTCTGACCTGTGTTGTGTTCTGCCAGGACAGAGCAATGCTGAGTCCTAATTCAAATTTAATATACTCACTTCACTCTCCCTCCCCCAAGCACACAGATTCTCTCTGCATGCAGCCCTGCCTGGGGTTAGAGGAGGTTGGTGTAGGCAATGCAAGACGGTCTTTCCTATCCTCTTCAATCCCTTGTTCCTTGATATCATGTTGAAATAGGTACTTTGATTGCTCCCTTGTTTTGTTCTTATGAAGGTGTTTCTGGCATGGATAGTTGTTCAGTTTGGTATTCCTGTGGGGAGAATATAGTTGGAGGGTTCTATTCAGTCATCTTGCTTCACTTCCTCTCTCTCTATTCTATCTGATGTCTTTCTTGAAATACTCTGGCTCCACAACGTGCATGCTCATTCTCTCTCTTTTTCTTTTATGAGTTCTTACGACATTCTGACTATACCAGCAATTTCAAGAGATTCTGCCATTTTCTCAAACAATGCCACCAGTGCCTCTTTCATAGGAACAAGTTCTATACCACTTATCAAGTACTTAATTGTATACTGTCTTGTTGTTAATGTCTTATAAATCTATTTTCCCCTATAGATAATTAATCTGTTTTATCTTCTTAATCTGTTAGTATATCTTCAGAATTTATCAGCATTCTATTAGCAAAGTAGGCTTTCAAGAAATATTTATTTGGTCATGCATGGTGCCTCACGCCTGCAGTCCTAGCACTTTGGATGGCTGAGGCAAGTGGATCACTTGAGGTCAGGACTTTGAGACCATCGTGGCCAACATGTTGAAACCCCATCTCTACTAAAAATCTGAAAAATAGCCAGGCGTAGTGGCACACACCTGTAATCCCAGCTACTCAGGAGGCTAAGGCAGGCGAATTGCTTGAGCCCAGGAGGCAGAGGTTGCAGTGAGCCGAGATCACACCACAGCACTCCAGCCTAGGCAACAGAGCAAGACTCCATCTCAAAAAAAAAAAAAAAAAAAAATCAAATATTCATTGATTAAATGAAAGTTCCTTTTATAATGAAAAAATACGAAGCAATTTAAATTCAAAAACCAGGTAGATAATTTATATTACTGAAAAGATATATATTCAACTAAGTGGTATATTTGAGTTGAGTTCTCTTCTCTGCCCTCCTCCTGAGCTCATCTCAGAAATCTGACTTTAGAACTCCCTGCCCAGAAAGATACACAAGAACAAAACAGGGGAAAAAGTAAGACCCCAGCTTGCCCTGAATATATTTTTCTAATCCTTCATAATAAGTAGTAAGATGAAAGTGGCTTATCTTATTTATCTTTCAGCTTTATGTCAAATGTACATTGTGATATGCAAAGGATACACAATGAAACTGAGAATTTTCTTCTCCAGTACCATTAAGTTAGAAATTTCTGGCTTTTATTTTCTAGAGTGCCTACAGCATTTTTACTTCAGTGCTGCATTAAAGTAATTTTTGCATTTAATATGGAATAAAGGCAAAGCTGTCTGACAATGCCCTAACCACAGGTACGTGGGCGAACAGTTGTCTACAGATTATGGCTTGGAAACAGATTCAAAGGAAAGCTAAGAAAGGCAAAACAACTCGATTTGGAATATGAATCAGTCTTGGAATTGGCATGCTTCAGTGAGAATGGTGTATTATTTTTTCCTTTTTCAGAGATGGTGTCCCAAAGCAATTTCTGTTTCCAAGATATAAGGGGTGTTGCATTCCAATTTGGAGAGATTTTGAGGGTCTCTGAGAACAGAATTAAAGAAAAACTAGACAGCATAACATATGCATTTTTCATCAATGTGCTATTAAAGGTAAATGTTTGATATAATAATCATCTCCATGTATTTTATCTCCTATTCACCTGACAATTTTTATACCTTAAAATCCTCATCCATGAGAGTCCAAAAATAGGTAATATTAACTGTAGTATCTGAAGAAAAATGTAATAGTTTTAGTCCTTTTGTGATTATTCATGATGGCTGTATGTATGGCTTGTTTTTCCTTTTTATGTTTAATAGGCTTTATATATTTTTCAGGATAAATAAAATGATAATGCAGCTTTCCTTGTTTTGGGGGATTTCTGATTCAATTCAGGCTACATGTAATAGTTCTGTGAAATTTCCTTCCTGCTGCAAAAGCTACAATCCTCTCTGATAAGTAGTAGAAATAAATTCATAGTTAAGTATGCATGGGGTGGGCAAAGAAGAAGCATCAGAGAAGTTGAGGTTGAAATAAATCAAAGAAGTTAGGTTCTTTCCTTTCTTTTTTTTTTTTAGTTTTAAGCCTGAAGACACTGTTTTTCTCATTCAATACCACACTCCATTCTTTTATGGATCAAGACATAACTGTGCTAAAAGCGCAAAGCAATGAGATGTTGCTTCAATGGTAAATAGACAATAAAATTGTGGTATATTCATACAAGGGAATACTACTTAGTGATGAAAGAGAAATGAGTGATCAAGCTATGTGAAGACATGGATGAATCTTAAATGCACACTGCTAAGTGAAAGACATCTGTCTGAAAGACTACATATTGTATAATTCCAGTTATATGACATTATGGAAAAGGCAAGCTATAAAGACTTTACAATGATTGCTGGTTGCTAGGGATTCAGGGGGATGTGAGTAGGTAAAGGATGAATAGTTTTAGGATAATGAAACTATTCTCTATGATACTGTAATCCTGGATACATATATTATAAATTTGTTAAAATTCATAAAAATTTACAGCACAAAAAGTGATACTTAATGTTTGCAAATTTCTAAAAAAATACTTATAAGACTGAGAATACCAGGATGGAACATAGAACTGAAAAACAAATCTAACTTTGTTATAGCCCCTCTGTGTGAAATTACCCCATTGATGAGGGTGGGGGGAAACATAATGATCTAGGTAACTTTGGAAGTTGATAAAGCTGCTTCCCAGGAGAGGACAGGTTAACAATTCTCAAACCACTATATATGTATAGTAGAGTTGAAAGTAAAAAGATGGAAGACAGATGGTAGAAGTCAGGTTTCTTACTGTTGGAGTGAGAGTCTACAGATAGCCAAGAATAAGAGGCTAGGATGATCCATGTAGCAATAAATTAGAATTAGAAGCATAAAGAAATATTTACAGGTTGGTATTTTGTATTAGCCCATTTTCATGCTGCTGATAAAGACATACCTGGGAAGACTGGGAAGCAAAAAAGGTTTAATGGACCACAGTTCCATGTGGCCAGGGAGGCCTCACAATCATGGTGGAAGGCAAGGAGGAGCAAGTCACATCTTATGTGGATGGCATAAGGCAAAGAGAGAGAGAGGTTGTCAAGGAAACTCCCCCTTATAAAACCATCAGATCTTGTGAGACTTATTCACTATCACAAGAACAGCATGGGAAAGACCTGCCCCCATGATTCAATTACCTCCCGCTGGGTCCCTCCCACAACGTGTGGGAATTCAATATGGGATTTGGGTGAGGACACAGCCAAACCCTATCATGTATACATGTTGGTTAGCTAATGAACACACATATATTTCTTTGTCTTGTGAGTTGAGAGGGTTAGAAATAAGGTACTCTACAATAACAGGCACATGTGACACAGAAATCTTGGTTTCTAATACTATTTTGCAATAAAGGGAACCTCGGATTTTGGATAAATGGCTAATTCATTTATCCAGTACATATATAAAATAAGCCTGGAGCATCTTGTAGTGCTAAAGAATGAAAAAGTGCTAAATACACACATAAACACACAAACAAACACACACACACACACGCACACAGATGGGATTATGTTAAAGGGACACAGTAGCCAAGTGAAGGAGTTGCAAACTGGAACAATTTGAGCAGCAAAATCAACAGAGTAATGTTGCATTATAACCTGAAGTAGAAAATAAATAACTATGAGTTCACATTGATATAAATAAACATTTGCATACATAAATGAGAGAGAAGAGACTATAATGGTCAGTTGAATGTTTTAACTTGGTTTGGCCGTAGTGCCTACTTATTCAATTAAACACTAATCTAGGTGTTATTGTGAAGATATTGTAAAGACGTAGTTAATATCTGCAATCAGTTGATGATCAGTAAAGGAGTAATAACTACCTTTACTTGGGAGATTATCCTTGATAATCTGGATGGCCTCATTCAATGAGTTGAAGTATCTCAAAAGAAAAACTGAGGTTTCCTGGAAGAAGGAGAAATTCTAATTTTGGACTCTCTGGGCTGTAGTATCAACTCTTGCATGAGAACTTCCAGCATGCCTGCCTGTCCTATACAAATCTGAGACTTGCCAGCCCCCATAATCACACAAGCCATGTCTGTCTGTCTATCTATGTATCTGGATAATCCTATTGGTTCTGCTTTTCTGGTAGAACCTTAAAATCCCCCATGCAGAACAATTCCAAATAATATTTAGATACTTCACCCTCAAGGAGATGGAATATAACTCCCCATATTTAAAGTGTGGGCTGTAGATTGTGACATTAAAATGTGACAATAAAAATGGTAATTTTATAATGGAGAAACATGACAAATACTACCTTAGGTGAGGTCAACAATAACACTGATAAGTCACTGATAATATGTACCCTCAACATGATGATGAAAATCCCCTTTATTTCTGTGACCCACCTCTCTGAAATACATAACCTCAGTCTAATCATAAGGAAAATCAGACTAATTCCAGTTAAGGGACATTTCACAAAATACTGACCAATACTTTGTTTCTTTCTCAAAAGAAACAAAGTAATCAAAAAAGGGAATATCTGAAAAACTACCACAACCAAGAGGAGCCTGAAAAGATGTGATTAAATGTAATGAACAGTGGATGGGATTTTGGAAGAGAAAAAGAACATTAAGTAAAAACTAAGAAAATATGAATAAAGTATAAATTTAATAATGTGTCAATATTGGTTTGTAAATCGAAACAAATGTATCATACTAACGTAACATTAATTGTATGGAAAATGTGGGAAGTAAGTGGGAACTTTCTTAGCAATTTTTCTGTAAATCCAAAAGTGTTCTTTTAAAAACTTTATTTAAATATATTGTACACTGATTTTGTTATGTTTTGCCCTAGACTGAAAAAAAGAATCTAGAAGTTTACAATCTAGTGGAAAGGACACAGGTAGAATACTAAAGTTTATTGAGATTTTAACATATACCTGTCACTACACTAGGTACTTTACAAATAACATTTGATTCAATGTTGCACATTATTATGTCCCTTTTGCAGATGAGGAAAATGAGTCTAAAATAAATCAGATAATTTTCTGAGGGATAAATAACCATCCTGAGATCCAAAATCGGTATGATTCAAAGGCCAAACCGCTTGCGCTGCGGAGTTCCCCTCATCTAATTAGATACGATAGGTACTCAGACCACAGAACTCAAGAGAGCTGCATTATGTGACATGCGTGGTACTGAACTGAAAACAACAGAGATACTGATGTTTGGGGAGGGAGCAATGTACTATTTGAACAGGTGAGGCTTTACACCGAAAGGGCTTTTTAGACGGGATAGGTGAGTGTGCTTTTTTAATTGTTGTTATTAAAGAAAAGACAGTCATTTCATGAGAAGGAAGTAAATGCATACAGCTAAAACCCCATGAAATAGGGTCTGGGAATTACAGTAGGTTCAGTTTGGACAGAGGGTAGTGTATATCTATGAGAATACTGAGACAAAACTAGTGAAAGAAAGTTCTTTTCCTTCACTCTCCCTCATCCCTCAAATTTAGACTGAGCCTTGGCAAACATAAAATAGAGATTCCTTGATCCCTCAGTGAACTTAGTCAGATCTTTTGTGAAAGACCTGGTAGAAGTGCTAAGAAAACACATGCACAAAACAAAACCTTAATACAACTGAGTTTTTTCCCCATTAGGAGAAAAGTGAAAGTGGTTATTTATTGAACCTCATTATTGTCAGGCTTATGCCAGCTACCTTCAAATTGATCTGGCTAGTACTTATCTAAGCAAGCACTATTTTAGGCAATGAGAACCCAATGACATAGTCTCTTCTCTTTCTCATTGCATTGTGATGATTTGTTTACATGTCTACCTTCCTGCTAGATTATGAATTCTTTAAGAACATTGAAAACATCACCAAGGGAGGCGGCTTCCTTCTCTGATACTTAAAATACCACTCTCTTCCATTAGTTAGACCCGAAAGAGGCTGAAAAAGTCATTAGTTTACAAAGAACTTTTTTTTTTCTCTCTTCTGCCTTAAAACACAGTTTTTCAGTCTTGGACTAATTATCACTATAGACAAATTATTTCTGTGGCCAAGTTTTCTTGGCCTGGGAATGTAGTAAAAAAATTTAATTTGAAGAGAATTTTGGAAAAGTAGAGAGAGAATGTGTTAACCTTGCATTTTCTTCTCTTGAAAACCAAAGAGATCTTGTATAATTTTTCATTTACTGAAAAAATATTCTAGTCCATCTACTGTGTATTAGGAACTATGCTTCATGCTATTGTCTCATTGATGAAAAGGCACTTGTTCTGGCTTTGGAAGAGTGAAGTCTAGTACAAAACGGACACATGAATAAACAAATAAAATGGCGATCAATCATTTAATCAATCGGCTTTTAACTGAGCATGTACTATTGTGCCAATCAGTAGCTAAGGCAATGAGAATGCCTTAGTTAACTAACTGACTCAATCTTCCCTTACAGAGGTTAGAGTCTAGTGGGGAACTATATATGTATAGAATTATATTAGACTCTGCACCAGGGCTTCACAACTTCAAAAATATTGACATACTAAACTGAATAATTCTTTGTGCATTTTAGGACATTTAGCAGCATTCGTGGTCTCCACCCTCCTAGAAGCAATACCCCTCCCTCCATCCCCTGCAGTGATAACAAAGATAGTTCAAACATTGCAAAGTGCCTCTGGGAGGAATACTGCCTTAAATTAAAAACTCTAGCTCTGTAACATGTAGTGTCAAAAGATCTTGGAATCAAGGAATTTAACCTAACCCCAGGGTCAGGGTCCACTTTCTTGAGGAAGAAGCATTTGAGTTACGAGTTGAATGGGAGAGATTTAATTAGGCAAAGAAGTAGCAGGAGAGTCTACTCTTGTAACCTGGCTATCAGCAAGAACCTGCATCCCTTTGCTCTAAATATAAACCTTCCTCCCCGTACCGCTTTCCTCTTATCTAGGCCCTTTTCACATTGTCCTCGCTGTGAAATTCAGTCCTTCCTTGATGCTTCCTGAACTCTTCACCAACTCCTTCCAACACACCTGCCATGTACACAAGACAGCATGCAGCAATATTTCTTGAAGATGTCAGGAGGAGGCAGAGGAGAGGTTAAACATTTTGCAGGTCTGGCCAGGTGCAGTGGTTCACACCTGCAATCCCAGCACTTTGGGAGGCCAAGGCGGGTGGATCACCTGAGGTCAGGAGTTCACGACCAGCCTGGCTAACATGGTGAAACCCCATCTCCACTACCAACACAAAAATCAGCCAGGTGTGGTGGCACGCACCTGTAATCCTAGCTACTCGGGAGGCTGAGGCAGGAGAATTGGCTTGAACGTGGGAGGCAGAGGTTGCAGTGAGCCGGGATTGTGCAACTGCACTCCAGCTTGGGTGACAGAGTGAGACCCCATCTCAAAACAAACAAAACAAAACAAAACAAAACAAAACAAAAAAAGCAAAACAAACCGACAACAACAAAAAAACACTTAGCAGGTCTGTACATAAATGTCCTTCAAACTCCTCTATACAAGTGTATCTTCACTGAGCCATCATCTGGAAACTCCTTAATCTCATACTCACTAACTTTTCCTCTCTTTCTTGTAGGATCCAGTTTAAAATAAAACCCCAGTTTCTCACATAGAAAACCTATACTGACCCTTTGTTACTTGGGTTCCTACTGGCATCTAGACACTCAATGTTTCTACTTCTAATGAGAGTAGCTTACTAAGTTTATTAATTAATTAATTAATTTATTTGAATAAAGATTATGTGTGAACCAAACTCTGGTGCCAACTCTTAATAATTCTTTACCTTTCTATGCTGTGGTAGAGTCATTTGATGGACACGAAGAAAGAAAACATGAAAGAAAACATGAAGGAAAGCATGACTATGTTGGTTTGTTAGACAAAGAAAAAAAATTCACAAAGTCTTGAAAGAGAATCTTGAAAAAGAAACAATTGTTTGTCACCATGAGGAAGAAAGCTGGAGAGGCAAACAGGCGTGTATCAGTACCTGAGTGGGAATTAACCACTGTAACTTGAGCATAATATTGGAGGAATCAATAGGAAATGAGATTGGAGGGGACAAAGTGAGGACTAGGAAGAAAGAAGGGTAGCAAGGTAATGTTATAAATGCCTCACTCTTAATAGCAACATTTATTGTGTAGGTAATGTGGGACTCATAGCAGGATTTTAAACTAGTTGAAGAAATTAAACGAGTTCTCATTTTAGAGGAAAAATAAAATCACTAACAGAGTTTGCCACCTGGTGTCAGGGAGGTCAGATAGGAAGTTTGTGCAATGAATAATACAAGTAATACAAGGGAGACGATGAACCTGAATTTAAAGGGGGAGTTCATGGTTTTATTAGAAAATAAAAACAAGAGGCAAGAAAGAGCTAGCATCTATTGAGTACCCTGTGCCAAGCACTAAAGCACTTTATGCTTCCTAACCAGTTCAGTCTACCAACAAATTCTATGCTATCATTGCCAATGTTATCATCATTTTACAGAGCTATTTCCTAATTTGACTGAGATTGCATGGCTAAAAAAAGGCAGAACCATGATGCCAACCCAAGCCAGATTTTAACCCATGTTATCCAACATGTGCTGTATTAACTACTATAGAATGGAGCCAGATTTCATTAGGGACCAAAAATCTGGGGCTAGAGGTTAATAGGTATTTGTATGAATGTGGTCTCAAAAATTCTTAGGGAATACCTATAAAAGAGATATAAATGAAAGGTAAGTTTTTGTTATGTTTTTAATATATAGTTTGCTAGGGCTTGGCAAATAAAGAGACCTAGATATGACAGCAAGAGAGAGGGAAACATTTGGATTTACACCTCAGTTTTTCTTTGACTTGAAAGATTACCCTGCCATGAAAAGAATTCTGGAAAGAATATTGAGGGGACAATATACTGGGGGCAAGTTGTTAAGTTTAGTTTTAAAAAGGTGATCTTGAGGTGCCTGAGTGCATTCCAACTGGAAATACCTAGTAGACATTTGAATTTATGAATCTAGGTTTCCATAAAAATCTCCAAGTGAAGATTGGAGGAAATGTAAGTAAAATCACCAAATGAACAAATGGCAAATGGCTTTAAAAAAAAAAGAATGTAATGATTATTTCCCCACTTGGAGACGAAATATATGTTTATGTATGTGGGGATACATATATAATCTCCAAATTTTGCCCTTCAAATCTATTAATGCACAGTCTTCCTCATCTTAGTAAATAACAACCTCACCTCTTCAGCTTTCTCCAAGATATTCTAACCTGAAAATTTGGAGCCATTCTTGAGGTCTCCTCTTCTCTCAAACCACATTCAATCTATTAGCACATCTCCTTACTTTACTTGAAAAATATATCTAAAATTAGACTTGCTGTCACTGTTGTCCAAGCCTATCATTTGGATTATTTTAATAGCCTTCTAATGGTCATCTCTGTTTCTTTCCTTGATGTGCCTACCACAATATACTGTCAACACAGAAACCAGTAATACTTGTAACATGTAAGGCATACATGGTCAATTAATGGTCAACCAAGTCACTTAGCCAACACAATAAGGAAAAAGAAAGTCTTTTTAACATATAGATATCTACACGGGATAAAAATCCTCAATCTTTTCCTAACTTAATATACAAAAATTAATTGTATGTTATTAGTTTGGGCTGCTATAACAAAGTACTGTAGATTGAGTGGCTTATAAATAATAGAAATTTATTTCTCATAGTTCCAGAGGCTGTAAAGTCTAAGATCAATGTGCCAGCAAGTCATGTCTGATGAGGGTGGACTTCATGAGATAGATCACAAAGCGAAATATAAAAGCTAATACTGTAAAACTTCTAGAAGAAAACGAGAAGAATAGCTTTAAAAGCTTGTGAAAATTAATTAAACAGGGCACATGTGCTACTGAACTGAACAGAATAAAAATGATAAATTTCATCAAAAGCAGAAATTTCTGCTCTTCAACAGACTCCTTTAAGAAAATGTAATAGGTAAAAACTATACACTGGGGAAAAGTACTTGTACTACATACACCTGAAAACAGTGCTTCCTATGAGAATATATAAAGAACTTCCACAAATCAACAGTACAAAGACTGGCTACCCATTTACAAAATGGACAAAATATTTGAATAGGTGCATCACAAAGGAAGACATGGCCAATAAGCACAGCAAAGGTGTGCATTAGCACTAGCTATCAGAGAAATGCAAATTAAAACAACAAAAACCATTTACATTTACACCCACCTGTATGGCCTGTGTGGCTAAGATTAAAAAAAAAGAAAAAAGCACAGTAATACCAGTAGAGAACAACCACAACTTTTTACAATGCTGGTGACTGTTTAAAATGACACAACTACTTTGAAGAACTATTTAGCATTTTGCTATACAGTTGAACATACATCTGTCCTATGATCCAGCATGACAGCTAGGTAAATACTCAAAATAATTAAAAACATATGTTCTCAAAAAGACATCATGGCAGCCTTATTTATAACGGCTTCAAACCCCAAACCACCCAAATATCCACCAACAGGAAAATGAATACATGAAAATATAAACAAATTAACATTAGAATACTACACAGCAATAAAAAGAAATGAACTGTTAATTTATGTAAAACAAGGATGAATTTCATAAACATATGTTGCACAAAAGATGCCAGACACAAAAGAGTACATACTACATCGTTCCATTTATGTAAAGCTTAAGAGCAGAAAAAGGGAGGAACTGAATGGAAAAGGCATAAGGAAATTTTCTGATGTGATGAAAATGTTCTATATCTTGTTCTGGATGGTCATTACATGGCGTATAAAAACATATAATTGTCAAGAATTTTAGACTCAATCATTTAAGACCAGTATATTTTATTGTTCATAAATTATACTTCAAAAACTAAAAAGAAATAAAATAAAAATGCAAGCCAAATCATGTCAGTTCCGTAAGAAAATCAATATTTTTGCAAAGGCTTTCAAAGTCTAAACATTATCTTCCTTCCCTCCCCCCTAATCTGTTACTTTCAGACCTATCTCTGAGGGGAGTGCATACCCGCCAACTCCTTCCTTCCTTCTGTTCCAGCCAAACTGGCCTTCCTTCTGTTCCTTAAATATGCTAAATGAAGTCGCCCTTCATATCTTCTGTTCCCCTCCCTTGGAAAGTCCTCTAGAGTTTCATAATTTGTTCAATTGCTTCCTTTAGTGTCTGTCAAAATGTCATCTTATGAAACCTCTCCTAAGAAATCTACTAAAACATAACCCCAAACACTCACATGCACACATGCATGCAAATCTGCATGCCTACACACATGAATTGACACACATACAACACCACCATCATTCTATTCCCCTTAACCTGTCTCTTTTTCTCTGCAGCACTTAACACCACACAACTTACTATAAAATAGACCTACTTATTCTGTACCACATATCTCCACTAAGTTGAATGAGTGCTTATTAGAACAGGGCTTTTGTAATTACACTATTTATTTCCCAGTACTTAGATCAGTGCTGTTTTGCTATGGACAAAGTTTTTGTCCCTCCAAAATTCATATGTTGAAATCCTTACTCCCAGTGTGATAGTAATAGAGGTGGGCCTTCGGGAGGTAACTAAATAATCAAGATGGAGCTCTCATGATTGGGATTAGAGGCCTTACAAAAAGACACAAGAGTCTGTAATCCCAGCATTTTGGGAGGTCAAGGCAGGCATATCACTTGAGGTCAGGAGTTTGAGATCACCCTGACCAATGTGGTGAAACCCTGTCTTTACTAAAAATACAAAAATTGGCCGGGCATGGTGGCGCGGACTGTAATCCCAGCTACTCAGGAGGCTGAGGCAGGCGAATCGCTTAAACCTGGGAAGTAGAGGTTGCAGTGAACTGAGATGACGCCACTGCACTCCAGCCTGGGCAACAGAGTAAGACTCTGTCTCAAAAAAAAAAAAAAAAAAAAAAAAGACAGAAGCCAACTTGCTTTTTCTCTCTCTCTGTTCTTCATCATCTGGGAATATAATGAGAAGATGGCTATCTGCGGAACAGAAAGTCCACCCTCATCAGACATGACTTGCTGGCACCTTGATCTTAGACTTTACAGCCTCTTGGACTATGAGAAATAAATTTCTATCATTTATAGGCCACTCAGTCTATAGTACTTTGTTATAGCAGCCCAAACTAAGACATGTATATATTAAGCTCTTGGTAACTATTTATTGAGCAAACATTATTTATAGAAATAATTCATCATGAAATCTGAAAACAATAAAATTTATGGCCAAGGAACAAAATGAGTATATAAAAATATAAGCAACTATGTAAATGTGAAATTAATAATAGGACAGTTAAAATTCTGCAAAAGTCTGTGACTCAGGTAGTCACAGCCTAAAGGTTTGAATAAATTAACTCATGCACATTTACAAGTATTCTAGTTGGAGAAACACATTACTCCATTGAAGCCTTGCATATGATTTTGTTCAATATTATTGAAAGACCTGTTAATTGTATCCCAATGAGTGAAGAAGTAGTAAAGCATGCAGAACTACCGAGGGAAGGTGTTTTATTTTTTAATACATTCAAGTTTATTTCATGTTCATAAAATGATTATATAATAATTCTGATTTTAATGACATAAAACATTTTGTATCTGAAGAGAAAGTACATTTAAATCTATGTAGGGCTTTACTTTATAAATAATGATGTACTCGTTTAGTTATCCAAATTAAATTATAATTGTTAAGGTATAGTTAATCCTTTTTTCTTTGAGAATTTAGCAAGAAGTGTATTCTCCTCACCTCAGTTGTACTTCAGAATGGGCAAAATAATTAGGCAAAGCAAAGACAGAGATTAAAATAAAAGAAAAGCTCTTTTGAAGATGATAGATATGAAACTGGAATTTGAGAAAGAAGGCAAAAGTTATTATAAAAACATTTTAAGGAAATGCTGTGAAACTACTAAACAAAAATAATTCTTTCATATTCTTCTAGTTGATTCAACAACCAAAAATAAAAACTAGACCAAAAATTGTAAGGAGTGGATTAGAAATTTTGTAGATATAGTAGGAGGTAAGAGGTAGTCACTGACACACTATTTTGAACAGTCTAAAGCTTACCTAAAAAAGAGGGGTAGGTGACCTGCCACGTGTTACACTAACATAAGCTCTACCTGTGGCTGTCCTATATTCTACAGTCAAAAAGCATGGAGAAGAAAGGTCTATGTCTACTAGCTTCTGAAGTAAAAATTGTTACTGAAAATTATTGTGCATTCTAGGACCTGAATGCATGAGACTTACCATTCCCCATTACGCATTTCATAATGCAATCTAGGTTGCAAGGTGCTGATTCTTACTTTTAAATTTAAAATTCATAAAGTGACATTCTATGACACATACAGGTCACTACATGTCCTCAGATTTTAAAGAGAAATAATTATTATATCTTACAAATATTCAGGTAGATTTTAAGTGCAAATATATATGCAGAGAGAGAGAGAGAGAGAGAGAGAGAGAGAGAGAACATGTGCAAAGAACAGCCACAAATATAAAAAGGAGGAAGGAGACTGACATTTAATGAGCGCCTTCTATGTGCCTGACACGACCTGTAGTTGCAGCATCTTATTTGATAAATATAATGATAAACCTACAGCTATTTCTGGGGTCTTGGCCACGGAACCTCCTTATAGGTAAGACCATCTTTCCTTAAGTTGCTATTGATGTTTTTATAACTAATCTACTTTAGCTAGGGCCATAGATTTGATCATCATTTTTGTTGTGAACTGTGATGAGGAGAAGTTCTAGGATGTGCTTTATAAACACCTCAAAAACAGCATGTGATGGCACCTTCTGATGTGGCATAATTCTTCTAAGAAGATCACATTCTTTATAAGTCTTTATCCCTAGGAAAAGTGCTACTCTAAAAAAAATCTGACACAGAATTTGTCTTTTTTCCCGAAGTGAGAGGGTAGAACAAGTAAGTCATCTGGTGGGTAGCTTTTGCTTTTCCTGACTTTCAAGCCAGAATCAATGAACTGACAAGTAACACTTGGCTTACAGATTTGGAAGAGAAGGTAGATTTAGGATTTAGAAAGCAGAGAAAGTCTTGTAAAATCCATTCCTGAGGAGAAGTTTAATTTAGAATAAATGAAAGAAGTACAGCCTAATCTGAAGAAAAAGGAATGGGAAAAGATTTGAAACAGAAACTCCCATCCTCATGGGTTTCGTAGTCTTGAGTTTGGATGTCATTAGTCAAAGGAAAGCGCCATGGGAAAATTGGCCAGGAAAGATATAATTAAGTACAAGGAGAAAACACGTGTTTTGGCATGGGGGAAAATAAAATAATACTGAGTGGAGGGTGGAGGGCTGGTTAAGAAGAGCGGAGTAGTCATGGAAAGTCAGGGCAATAATAGTCTGTCTGTGTTGAAAGCAGTGTGTATATTCAGGATCCTGAAAAAGGTAAGGAAACTCTTAGGGTATAACTGAGATGTGATTGGAACCAAAAAGTGTAAACTACTTACACATAATAGTTGGTGCTGGAATTTTAAAAAAATTTCCTACTATTTTCTGAGTGATCAAGTCAGAGACATAATATCATTACACGAGCTGTCATTCATACTTTAAGGAAGAATTGCTTAATGGAGCTCTTCTTTTCTGTAGTTATACTATAATTAAGTACCATAAAATAAATAGACTATTATGCAGTCTTCACTTTTTGCCTATTTAAAGCTAGTAAATTATGAGATCTTGTGTTTTAGCCAATGCCTACATACACACTGGTGCTCAATAAATACCTAGACGTCAAATGATTTGACACCTAGGTAATGGCAAAAGTTTTACAATATAGTAAAATTATTACTAACATAATTTAAAATGCTTCATTTTCCAGGTTTATAGAACGTATTAAGAAAAATAACTTGAGCTGAAAAAGAATGCAAAGTTTATTCTCAATAGAGAAAGTATTAAATATGAGCAAAGAACTTAAAAATCTCAGAAGTCAGTTCTGCTCTATGTGACTCCACCATTGTAAAGAGTTCTATGGATATTCTTACAGACCAAAAGGAAAGATTATCTGTCATGTAGGAAACAAATCATGCTCACTCAGGAATGCTGTCTTAACAGTAAATCAGTAGAAATTACTGCCTAGGAAAAGATATTATTCATTTCCAACAAGCTATCAATTGCAGGTAAGAACATATTTGTCTTATTAATATGTATAGTACAAGTGTAATTCCCTCATCAAAATATTTATGTCCTGCCCTAAACAAAAAGGGCATCCTTATTACATCCTTTCTGTTTAAAACACCATTTTTGGTTCCTTCTTTACTTCTCTGGTCACCATACCCATCTATCCATCCCTTATACTAATCAACTCTGAGTTTACATTGCCAGGGTGTTAGGCCTACTTCTAAGTCTAACACCCTGGCCCATTTGTACCTAGATATATTACTTCTAATCTATTTTTTCACATGTCTACCCTCTGAAGTTTATGTCTCCTTTCTTCCTTGGTAAGAATGAAATCCCAAGTTATGATGAATAGATCCAGGCTAAGCTATTAGATCCGATAATAGAAGCGAATGCCACCCCTCTTAATATTTTCAATAGGGAACATTTCCTTAACTGAAAGATGAAGTTATAGGTAACTTTGCAAGAAAGTGCTGAAAACTTTTTATTACAGAAATTTATGAAATAATATGTTCTTTCTGATAGACGGTACCCAGGGAACTGGGGGTGTATCTCAAAGTGAAAGAGAGTCCAGTTATAAATTTAGGGCATAAAACATTTCTAACGAGTAGTGAAGGCAATGGTAGTTGTGCTTCAATGTAACGTATTCTGTATCAACTTTGAAAGTAAACTCAGTGATCATTCACAGTTTAACCATTTTGGGTCTGAAATACTGGGTTTCTTCCTATGTCTGTAAGCTAACTTATTAATACATAAGTCAAAGTACTTTTGCAGTTTTCTCATAGAAATGTACCCCAACAAATGTTATTACTCTATAGTGTTAATAAAGGATATAGCAAGAGTAGATAATCTACTCTTATTCTACTTCATCTTTTATCTGGCATCCCTGGCTATTACTTTTTACTCATTCCCTCATTTGTTTATTCAATGGGCACTGACATCTCATTACATATTTGACATAGAGCTTAGAGCTTTGTGCTGAATATAGAGTTTACTTTTTTTCCTACTATAGCTAATTTAAAGGCCAAAGTTCCAATAAAGGATGAATATGTACCTTGGGGGCAGTCATATAGTCACATGGGAGAGGAGCTTGTAAATAATAGCAGAGAGATTGTTTGTAGGTCATAGCAACAGTACATATTTTTAAAAAGATATAAATACGATGCAGCAAGGAAATATCATTGAAAAAGAGATAGGATATGTGATGATTAATTTTATGTGTCAGCTTGACTAAGCTAAGGATGTACAGAGAGCTGGTAAAACATTATTTCTGGGTGTGTCTGTGAGAGTGTTTCCAGGAGAGATTAGCATTTGAATCGCTAAATGGAGTGAAACAAATCAGACTCACCAGGATCATCCAGTTCATTGAGAGCCCAGACAGAACAAAAAGATGAAGTAAAAGTGAATTATCTCTTCTTGCGCCCCTCCCCACTTCCTGTATTAGGACTTACATCATTGGCCTTGTGGTTATCAGGCCTTCAGGCTTGGACTGGAACTACACCACCGGCCTCCTGGGCCTCCAGAGCCTGGAGAGAGCAGACCATGGGACTTCTCAGCCTCTATAATTGCATGAGTCAATCACTTATAATAAATCCCTCACAATAAATTTATATTTTTATATATATTATATATATTTATATATTTTATATACATATGATATTATATACTATGTTTTCTGTTTCTCTGGAGAACCTTGATTAATATAGGGCAACATACCTTCCCTAAGATATTATCAAGGTTAGAGTTTTATCCCAAAATTCAGTATACACTTGTAGAAGAATGGATTTTTGCCATGATGGATTAGGAAATTTCTAAACATTCTACCAACACAAACATCTTTAGGAAGATTCCAACAATATTTTACTCAATCTGGGCTGTCCCGATAACCTTGTTTATGTTTTGCTTCATTTGAGGCATCCTGTTAAACACAATATCATATGTGTGTGCTATTTATTCTTATAGACAAATATTTAAAAAATATATATTTATTTTGGCTTTAAGGAAGACAATGAAAGAGAGCCTAAAGGTGGGTAACAGAAGAGTCAGCATAAATTGGCAGCCAGTCAGATGAATCCAGTGAATTCTAGAAGAAAAGACGATAAAGAGTGATTTCTCAAGTGTAAGTTAAGTCTCAACTGAAACTGAAGCAAGAAGACCAATAAGATGTATATGTAATGACAAGTGACAAGTGATCACTATAACGATTTTCCTGGAATGGAGTCTTGCTAATCTCTCTTCTAAGTCTAACACCAACTGTTCTGGCTCTTCCGCTCTTTGAAATGATATGTGTGTAAGCACAAGCAAGTGCATGTCAAGAAGGGTTTTTTTTTAAATGTTTCAAAAAAACCAAAACAACTACTGGTTAATCATGGTTGGTATTTAGAGACATGCTTATACTTTCATTGTAATTTTTATTTATGATTAAACAAACGTATTAGATATAGATAGCTGTTTTATGTGGTATGGGTTGGTGGGTGTGGTACCTCCAAAATAAAACCACAAAGTACTCCTTTAACTCAGACTCAGAAAAATTTGCCTCTTGAGAGCAAAATCTGTTATATTACAGATTTTATAAATGCCTTAAAACAACAAAAATAGAATTGAACTCCATGTCCTCTTCTTACTCACTTTGAGGTCTTTTCTGGAGTCAAGAGAAAAACAGTAAAATAATACTTAAACAAATTATTCTGAACAAATGCTTCTCTTACAGTCTCAAGACACAGTTGCTGTTTTGCTCACCTCGCTCTTATTACCTGACAAGTTATAGCGGGTCAAATATGTTTGACTGTGATCACATTTCCTGGCTTTCTTTCGTTCCTTTTTCTTTATCATTAAGCAATCAGTTTTAGTCATTCAAGAGCCAGATCAAATAATACCTTCTATGTGAAGCCTTGTTTGACACTCCACTTCCTAGTCAGAATCAATTTTTCCCTACGAAGAATTATCATAATACTTTCTTTATATTTCTCATCTTTTCTTCTCTGTTTTTTCACCTCTGACTCCTTCCCACTCCCAGCATCAGGAAGTCAGAGATCACAAATTATTCTATCCCAAAAAGCCTAGAAAATGGAGGGAGAACTAGAAGAAGTAACTGAGGGAAGGAGAAAGGGTGAAGAAGAAGCAAGTATTAGTAATAGCTGAGATGCACTGAATGCTCATGAAAGCCAAAATATTATAGTACGTATTTTGCATATTCACCTCATTTAATCAATTACTAGCTATGTGCCAAGAACCTTACATATGCCACTGGGATCTTTTTGTTTGTTTGTTATTTGTTGCTTTATTATCTATCTGCTCACATTTTAATTTTCCTAGAGAAAATATGACATTTTCAGAATTTGCTGGTCAGCATCTTCTGCTTCAAGCTTGGTGAAGGATTTCCATTTCAGGGCATTTGTAACCTCTCCTTCCCCTAAATGCCACCTCTCTCAATGGATTCTAGATTTATATACCCCTTCTTAGGGTCTCCGCCTGGTGCTGATTTATTAAATATAGACTTCTCTGTTCTGGTCTCCACTTAGTAAAATGTTTATTTAACATCTCCCCTTTAAAGTATGTTCTCATTCATAAATCTATGCACGCAAAATAGTCTTAATACCTCTTATGCGACTAGCAGTAAGAATAGCAGTGAAAAGATTAGAAAGAACTCTGAACTTGAAGTGAGATTATCTGGGTTTGAGTTCTGCTTCAGCAAGTCAAATTAGAATGAGAATGAGGCAGTTACCTAGTCTTTATGATACTTAATTTTCATTTGAAAATATGGAGATAATATAAATCTACCAGGTGAATATTTTCTGAAGACAAAATGAGATAAAAGATGTGAAAATCCATTGTACACTGCAAAATTGATTGCACATGGAATGTGGTACTTATTGATAATATTATTTTATATACAATCCAAAGAAGAGCTTCATTATTAATCAAATATTTATGGTTAAAACAAAATAACATATACCATTATTTTTTAATCCTCACAGCAACTCTTTACATTCAGTTATCAACATCGCCATTTTATGAACAATGAAAGAAAGACTCAAAGAGATTAAATAACCACCTAAATTCATCCAATCAGCAAGTTAGAAAAGGGAGATGAAGCCAAGTCCGAATGATTTCAAAGCCCATGATCTAAACAGCCATACAACACTATTCATTTGTGGAGATCTGAGGAATTTGGGAGATGTAATCTGACTGTTAACAGTACATGCTCTTAGGATAAATGATGATGGGAAGAGGTAGGATAAACTGCCTAACCTGGAGACTGAAGAGATAAACTGCAGTGATGAGAAAAATTAGAGAAGATGATGCAGAGGCAGTGACAAGATGGAGAGGTTACTCACGTGTGTGATAATAGATAATAACCCCGGGCTATGGAGTATGACTCAGAGTTTATTCTGGTACAAAGCTTAGTTCCAATCAAGATGTAATTTCACTTTTTAATTACACCAATCAGAACGCTGGTTAACTCTAGGTATAAGCCTTCTCTCATGCTGATCGACAACTGGGAGGCAGTACCAGAATCTCCAGGGCCAGCCTGTGAGATTTCTTTCGGCTTTATCAAGCCAAAAGAAAAGCCTAAGGTCACTGAAATGTCTCCTTGTAGCTTTCTCTATGAATCCTGCTAATACCTGGCCAGACCAAAAACCCATCCTCCACAAAGAGTGCTTGTTCGTAGGTGAATAGAAGGTCTGACACAATGGCCCACAATCTAAATGGCTTTCAGCTCCTTCCCCAGAGACAGCATCAGAAATAGGGCTGTCAATCACAGAGGAGCACCCTGGGGTGAAAGATACCAGCCCTTAGTGAGGTAAAGCACTCTTGTTTGGGGAAGAGTTTCTTAGAATGACTTTTGGTGTATGATGTTCCAATCTAAGAGATTTTAATATGAAGACTCCTGTCTTTCTTCAAATCTTAGTTCATACTTCCCTAGGAAAGTAATTATGTCATATAACACCTACAACCAAAACAACACATGAAACAACATTAACAACAGCAGCCACAGCTAACACTTATTGAGCAATTAGCATGATCTAAGAACTCTTTCATGTGATTCATATCAATTAACTCATAATACAGATAACCACATACAGATGTGGGTATATAAATACAGATATAAATATTCTTATCGCTCAAACTCACCTTAATCCTCATATATTATCTCTGCCTAAATTATCCAGTTATCAGATAGAATTGAAGAAACCTGAATCTGGGAGCCTACAGGTTCCAGGTCTGGGGACATCTTTGTCTATAATTATGTGACAAAATCTAGTGTGGAATTAGAGCAAAACTTTCAGAGTCTTTCTAATGTTGGACTGTGGTAGGAACTGGTTCACTTAGGGAATGTCACTTCACATGGGTAATTTGAGATCATAAAATTCAAGATAAACCTTTAATCAAAAATAAGTTTTAAGGGAAATTATTGTTGGCTGAGATATAAGATTATACTCATAACTTTATGCTGGGGAATACTTGGGAAGATTTTAAAATAAAGAAGATAAATTCTAAATAAAAGGGACTGTAAATAGGAACAAAATTGCTACAATAATTCGACATGTACAAAGAGTTTCTGGTAGCTAAATAAAATACTTTACTCACTTCTCACCCATTCACCAACCAATATCACTTCTATATAACGTCCCTATTTCCAACTGAGTCATCTAAATACACTAATTCACATTCAGCTAGGAAAACATGTTCCTTTGATTCAGACACCAAGGGTTCAATATTTTAGGACAGAACTCAGGAGGAAATGATGCAACACTTGCTTGTTATATTGGCAAGGCCTCTTTGCAACCCCAATAAAAAGTCATTTGTGCCAATGTTAGTCTTTTAATTTCCCTATCAATACACAGCATAACATATGTTGCAAATTGTTACCCTCACTCTCCAAATGTCAGTTCTAATATTGCCTGATGTCATAGCTATTTACGTCATGCCTATGAAAGCTCTAATACACTTCTGACCATCTGTATTAGTCTGTGCTCACATTGCTGTAAGGAAATACCCAAGACTGGGTAATTTATAAAGGAAAGAGGTTTAATTAACTCACAGTTCCACATGGCTAGGAAGGCCTCAGGAAACTTATAATCATAGCAGAAAGCAAAGGGGAGGAAAGGCACCTTCTTTACAGGGCAGCAGAAAGAAGTGCAAGCAGGGTAAATGCCAGACACCTAGAAAACCATCAGATCTCGTGAGACTCACTATCACGAGAACAGCACTGGGGAAACTGCCCCCATGATTCAATTACCTCCACCTGGTCCCACCCTTGATGCGTGGAGATTATGGGGATTATAATTCAAGATGAGACTTTGAATGAGGACACAGCCAAACCATATCACCATCTATTATTTATACTAAGATCAACTTCACTCATTAGACATACTTTCTAGTCTATGGATGCCTACTTGCAGGTTGGCCAATGAGGTACACCTCTAGCTCAATCGTTTTTTGTGTTTTTTTTTTTTTTTCTAGCTTAATAGTTTTTGAAAAGAAAATACAGTAATACAGAAATGAAGTTAGACTATGAGCTCATGTGTGTAGATTTTGCTTCCTGCTGCTTCAACAAAACTCTACCTACAGACAAGCCATTAGAGAAAAGAAGGTAATACTAGAAATACATTGATGGATATTTGCATGAAACACGAGAGACTTTCGTCTGTTTGGTCATTATATCAAGATCTTATATGGAAGTAATTTTTGTTTTATTCTGTGTGTGTCTATATGTATGTGATATATATATATAGGTATGTGCATGCATGTACATAAACATCTATGCATAAAATATATATGTGTATCTTTTTTAATATTTACAAAACTGAGTCTGGTTGATGGATAGCTAGAAATTGCTAAAAAGGGGAGAGATAATTTCACTTATTACAATCCTGGGTTTTAAAACATGACTTCTATAAGAAATAAAATATTTTAAATTTTGACCTGGGATGATGCCACTACACTACAGTAATACTTTCAGGTGTTATACATTATTTGGAGGAAAAGAGATCTTCAGTGTCTGAATTCACAATGACAAACTGTCTTTCTATATGTATAATAATTCAAGAAGTGTAGGATATCAAATGAGTTCAAGGACTAGGGAACTGGGTTGACAGCTGTCATTTCCAGTTGTTTCAACCAAAACCCTATTTAAATCCCCAAATGCAACTTAGCTTTTCCACATTCCACTTTTTTAATTTGTAAATTGGGATTTAAAGTGTTTAACCTTCTTGGAGCATATTAAACAATTTCCAGTGACATTAGACCACAGTAATTAGTATTTGTAAAGAGATTTGGGAATCTGGATGAAAGTAGTTATAAAAGTGTGGAATCCTAGAATTTCTGTGTACCAAGAATCAACTTTAAACAAAACAGAGATAGAATAACCTAAGAGGAATCAAAGAATCATAGCTACATAAACCCTTCAATTTAACAACAACAATATTTTTGTGGGTTTTAAAGCAGTATTTACTTTAGCAAATATTTTTTAAAATGTCAAATATATTAAGTCAACATTTTTGTAGATAGATACACGTGGGCTTTTTCTTTTTCTTCCCTGAAAGATGGGATTAGGCTGAGCAGTGGTAGCTGTCAGAAGCTCAAACTCCCTGCCTCCCAGAATGGGTACTTGTAATTAAAAGCTTAGCTCACCTTATCCTTCCAGTTTCCCAGGCGAAAAGTCAAAGCCTGCATTTAATTGCATATATATGTGTGCATGTTTCTAAAACAAAAGCTCCAAAGAGAGCCAGTGCTTGGGAGGAACAAGGGCAATACGCAGACAAATATTTGACACAGAATCAAAAATGGAGGGGAACAGAAAAGGGGATAATGAAACAACAGAAATGTGGCACTTAGTTCCCTTTTGGTTTGTTACCACTTAGAATAGGAAGTACTTGTTTACCATTTCTACTTAGACAAGCAACAACAAAAACACCAACAACAAAACAAATATGCTATATTTGCCTGAAGATTTGCCATAAACATATTCTATTTTTTGGTTGGTGTATTTAATCAGTTCTGTCAGAACATGGATTGGAATGTGTTCTGTTGAGGGAAAGTCAGCATCAACTGTGTTCAGTGGAGCCAATCTGGGCTATAGAAGTGAGGTTGGGTGGATTATTAGAAAGGTGGTCATTCAGGAATCAAGATTTTGACCAGTGTACAGAGAAAACAGGATGCAGATCTCAGGAACTCAGGACCAAGGGACAGACCAAAGTGTTTGTTTAAGCAGAGAAAGGACAGCAAGAAATAGAGCTTCTAGTAGCAACTAATAAGCAGGCAGAAAGAGGCAGGGGGCATGGTAGTCATAATCATGGGAAACTGGAAATCACATACAGAAAAGTTCAGTGTCTAAGAGGATTGCATATAGAGCCTGTAATACTCACTGGGTAAGAAAAAGTCTTTTGATTGGATACAGAAACCATATCATGAAAATCTTTAGCAAATTGTACCCATTGATGAGTCCTGCCCTGGGCTAGGACTGAGAAATAAAGCTGGAGGATTATAGTTCAAAAAGGGAGTTAAGAATTATCTAGGCTCACAGTGCCCCATGCAAAGTAGGTTTTTATGAAGCTACTACTTGATAAGGATAAATGAATCCTCTTTGTATACAAATGAAGCAACTGTGTCTCAAATAGGGGAAATGACCATCAAAGTTAAAATGTTAGAGCATAGTCACAGCTAGATTCCAGCTTTCTCCCAAGGTTAAAACTCTTAGCTCTTCATTCAGTCACCTAACCCTGGAGAGCAGTATGAAGATTTCCTGGAGCTGAGGGCTAAGCAAGGCCTAGTTTTGAGGTCACCTGGGGGACAGCAAGTCAAGGCTTTTATGAACTGTCACTGAATGTACACTAAAAAGACAAAGCAGTCACCCTTTGTACTCAGATGATGGTGAAAAATGCTTTGGTCATTATTAATTCTATGGTGGTAGGGCTTTCTGTGGTACAGATTTGGAAAAGGTGTTGTTCAAGAAACTAAACTGCTGAAAAAAGCATAAGGTTTTAAAAACACTAGTATCTAGGGGACACTGAGATGAAATGTGCCTGTGGAAACCAGAGCTACAGAACACTAATTCTTCCCTGGAATAAGTGAACAGCCCAAATTGGCCTCCCCAAATGGATATTTTAATTTCCTTTTTTGCTTCTAGAGTTCATGTAATCCTTAGAGATCTGGCCTGATTGATCTCTGGTAAAACTGCTGAAGTAAGTCACCTATTTCCCATCTCAAGGTCTCAACCCTTTCCCAAATATTCATCCTGCCCCCGCTCAGACTGCAGCAATTAATTCCTCTGAGGTATGTATTGATACAACTGATTATCCTTCAACAGAATGAGTCTTCCTTCCGTCTCTTCCTTCTTCCTTCCTTCCTTCCTTCCTTCGTTCCTTCCTTCCTTCCTTCCTTCCTTCCTTCCTTCCTCCCTCTCCCTCTCCCTCCTTTATACTCTCCTTCCTTCCTTCCAAATAGTGTGCACTTCACATGTCACAGTCTTTCAATAGACAAGGTAAGAAATTAATAATTGAGAAAACTCAGTCATAGGCAGAATGAGTGACCAACAACAAAAAAGCAATGAGAAGTAGTATATATAGTCCTTTTATTGCTTCTCGAATCACACAATGAAGGTAAAGCCCTACTTTATCTTTGCCCTGGAATTAATGAGCACTAACAGGGGAACCTACAGGCCAAGCTCCACTAAATAGTTTTTTTAAGGCAGGCGGTGGTAAGTGGGGAGATGAGCAAATTTTCATTGGACTTGAATATGGGAAAATTAAGGATAACTGCTCTAGTAAATTACCAGTTGAGACAGAGGCATTTATTCTTTTACATCACTGCAATTTGGACTACCACAAAGCATCCTGATAAAATGTCCTAAACTGAAAACCGTATTCATCTCCTTATATTTTTTCACTTGTTTTGCAGAAAACCATTTCTCTCTTTCAATATCAACTCTCAAGTTCTGCATCAAATTCCAGTTTTTAATATCATCTCAGAATTTCTATTTTTCAGAAAATAATGTTTGTTATTCTATTCTCGCTCATTCTTTCTTATCCTCTTCTAAGAACCAGAAGATCTTGTCTCAGAGTAGATTGCTCAGTTTTCTGTGGTATATTCTCTGCTGCAAAGGATACACTATACTTCTACTACAAGGGAACATTAGACCACAGGTTTATTGATTTCTAGTTGTTTAGCCAGTGTCTCCTAGCAACTGTTTTATGAAAAAGGGAAAAAGTTATAGAATCTCTTAGACTACAAAATGGTATAGAACTTTCAACTCTTTCAGCAAACAAAAAAGAGACTACATCGAACACTAGAAAAAGGTAGAAGGAAACAGAAAACAAGAGTAGAAATGGAAGGTCTTTCCCACCTAAGCTCTGTATGGGTTTATCTCTTTTTATTGTATGTGTGCTATGACGGTCGTGTTGTAGAGACACATAGCTATTTTTCTGATGCTTTGTAGAACCAGGGCATTGGTTGATAGGTGAGGTCAGGAAGGAAACTCTAGATTGTTGGGAAAGGGACCTGCAGTTAGGTGATAATAAGGTTGGCCGCTGTATTGGAGGGTATCTCAGTGTATAGGGATGTAGTACTGGTTACTGGCTACTAAGATACAGAAAGATTCAAGAAGGACCAAATATTCTGAATAAATCAATAAGCTAAGAGAGTCAGATACAGTTTTTCAAATCAGATTTATCTCAGCAAAGAATTTCAGATTGATATTTCCAGTCCATATAGGGATTCCAGAGAGTTCATGAATTTTATTAACACATAAAATTTTTTGCATGAGTGTTTATGTGTAGTTTAATCATTAAGATAATCTATGATTTACATTAGATTCACAAGTGCCTACACAGCACACAACAGAAAAATGACATGGATCCTCTGTTGATTTTTGTTAGTAGTGTGTTGGTTATATATTACAGACTTGTCTCAGCTATGCTATAGATATTAAATGAAAGGCTAGGACAAATGTGTTAAGAGAAATCAAGCCTCATGGGCATTATTGAATTGGCACCATTATTACTAAGGAAATCCATTGGGGAGGTGGGTCTCAGAGGCAGAGTGGCACTGTGGAGTTTAGTTCTTCTTTCCCACTAATAAAGTATCTTATCAGTGCCAGCCTTAGTGATTTGGCGTTACTTTTACCGAAAAAGGTAGCTTTTTAAAATGAGAGGCTAAGAGGATTCCTGTACATAGTGAAATCCATGGAGCTAGATGAAAATTATATGCAAATTAAAAGCCAATTGGCACCAGCTATTTTCTTTTAGCAGAAACCATGAATTTTTAAAATATTGGATCTACACTATAAATATAACAAAATATTATCTTACCTGTATGCTATGGTTTGAATGTGTCAGAAATGTAATCCCCAAGCAACAGTGTGGGAGGTGGGGCCTAATGAGAGGGGATTAGGCCATGAGGGCAGAGTTAATGGATTAATACTCTGATTTTAGAAGTGGGTTTGTTATAGAAGAATCAGTTTGGCCCCCTTTTCCTCTCTTTCTCCCTCTCTCACTTGATCTTGATGATGCAGCAAGAAGGCTCCTTGATCTTGGACTTTCCAGCCTTCAGAACTGTAAGAAGTACATTTTTTTTCTTAATAAGCTACCTTATCTCAGGTGTTTTGTTATAGCTTCACAAAACAGACTAAGGCACTCCATGAAGAGATGATAATGAAAGTATCCTGGAAGCAACAATCGTTACACTATCAAGGAAGTGATCACGCTAGGTTGCCTTAGTTTAGTCAACTATAAAAACTGGATATTATCTCCTCTACCTACTTCAAGTGATAGCTATAAAGGTCAAATGGTTCAATAAATGTGAAAGCACTTTATAAATACCAAAAGGTTTTTGGTTATTACCTAGCGTGTGTGTGTGTATGTGTGTGTGTGTGTGTGTTTATTAGTGATTAGATCTATTAGGCATTCTCTTAGTGGAAAGGATAAATGGTTCAAACATTTGAAAGCACAATCTGGTAAAATAAATCATAAATCTAAAAATATATTCTCTGAGATTCAACAAATCACTAAGAATGTATTTAAAAATTATGTATCAGAGTACAATGAGATTAACATCAAAGTTGTATTTTTAACAAAGTCCATAGGTGTGGTTTATAAGAACAAAAAACTGAAAACAACCACAATACTCTTTAGTAAGGAAATAGCTAAACAAGTAATGATAGTAATATCTACTATGGTCTGAATGTTTATGTCTCTTCAAACTTCGTATGTTGAAATTCAGACCCCAAAGGTGATGTTAAGAGGTGAGGCATTTGGGAGATGATTAGGTCATGGGGAGGGAGCATTCATGAAAGGGATTATAGTCCTTATAAAAAAAAAAGGCAAGAGAGAAACCCCCTCATGCCTTCCTACCACCTCCCATGTGAGGACACAGCAAGAAGGTACTGTCTATGAACCAGAAAGCAAGCCCTCACCAGACACTGAATCTGCCAATGCCTTCATCTTGGACTTTCCAGGATTCAAAACTGTGAGAAATAAATTTCTACTGTTTATAAGCTACCCAGTTTATAAGATATTGTTATAGTAGCCTGAACAGAGAAAGACAACAGGCAATATAATTCTATGTAGCCATTACAAATGATCATGTAGATTTATCTTTATTGACATTAAAATCTCCCATAACCTATTTCTTACTGAAAAAGGAGAGTAAAATATGATACGACCCAGTTTTCTTCTACATTAGCAGAGAAAAATACTAAAAATATATATTCCAAAATGTTAAGAGTAGAGAAGGGTCTTATAAAAGATTATTATACTTTCTTTCCTCTATACCTAATCCCCATTGATATAGTATGTATGTAGATTGCTTTAATAACCAGAAAACAGTGAATAAAGTTATTTTCATTTTGAATGAGAAAGAGAGTTTTTTAAGCTTTTCAAAGGCCCAAACAGCTCCCACCAACCACTGTCAAGATTCAAGTGTCAGCACAAGGACGCACAAAATCTACGGTTTTATGTGACCTGAGAAGCACCAGCCAAAAACATTTCATCAAAAGTTTGGCATGTTCTCTACAAACAGTAACATTGAAACAGAAACTTAATTTGATTAAATCATAGTCTGTTTAAAACTTCCCTAGCAGAGATCAATTTATGAGATTAGGAAAGAAGAGTAGAGGCCTGAAGTATTGGATGGTATTTAATAAGGGTTTTCAAAGAAAATAGGAAAAAGAAAGGGCTAAGCAGGAAGCCCCAGCAAGGTTACTGGAAGTAGCCTGCAGTTCCTTGGGGGAAGTCAAGGACCTGACCAATAAAGTCAGAGAACTGGTGGTTTGAAAGAGCCAGAGCAGTACAGGGACAGACAGCTGCTTCTCACCTTTGTCTTGCATGGATATGTTTATCAGTGGTAGGAAAGCCAGCACCTTTCAAGATTCATGGAATTTCCAAAGACCAAGTCAACATTTTTTTTCTTTGTTCTTCCCTCTTCCTTTTCTGACTATTGACATTTCCTGTTCCCAGGCAAATTCTCTTCATACTTTTACATAGAAAGAGAGAAAGACTGTTTACTGGAAAAATCAAAGAGCCATGCATAGCAAGTTTTTCTCACATAAGACTTGAATTCCAATCTGTATGATAGCGATGTAAAGGAGGGGAGTGGGAAAAGAAGTTCCATGTTTTAAGCCCTCAATATGTGCCATCTCTTCTAATATAAATTACTTTTATTTAAAGTGTGCTATTACCATAAGAAATATGGGAGGTCTTCTTTCTTTCTTGATACTAAAACCAATTACAATGAGGTTCAGTAACTTACTCAAGGTCAGCTGGATCACATATAGTATAAAAAAAGATTCTGATCTTAGTTGTGACTACAAAGCCAATGAGCTCTCATTCATTAATCCAATAATTCTCATCAAGTGACTACTGTATGCCAATCACTACGCTACGTGCAGGGACTAGATAGCCATGCTGTTTGTCTTCAAGAACCTCATAGAGCAGTTGAGGACAGTATTATGAAATACTTGGAGCTATACATTAACCAGGTTCTGTATACAATTTCCTATAATTATACAGGAGTACTTGTACTGAGCGTTCTTATCAGAGCTCTATTTTACAAATACTTATACTGAGAAAGTCAAATAATTTCAGTGAGATCACAAATGGATTAGGAGGCCCTGAATTATGACCTTTTATCTTTAGCTCTTTTCCTACGTAACATACCCCCCTTTCCATTTTTGTGGCATTTGTGGGTAATACACAAATTAGTAAATGCATGAAAACCCAGATTATTTTAACTTTATATTACATATGCAAAACGTGCCAATTTGCTTTTTAATGTAAGTGTTGATAAATTTTATATTAATACTCACTTATATAAATTTGCAATTTAATCTAAAGAAGCTTAGATCAAGTTGTAAATTTGGATTGAAACACATGACACTTAAAAAAACCTTCAGTTAGGAAAAATTTGAAAATCTAAGGGACGTGTTTTAACTTAGCAAGTAAGCATATTAACTGGCATTTAAAAATATAGAAACAATTATCATGCAGAGTCATGTCAGTGTGGACCATGCTCACTACACTGAATTATAGAGTAGTCAGAATATGTCCCTATTGCAAATCTATAGCTTGGATTGCACAATGTTTATAACATTATAGAAAAATGCTATATAATTAGGTGTGGCTTCCTTAAACAATAGAGTAAAATAGAGAATATTTGTGTCATATTTACCTACAGAATTAATTTCTTTCTTTCCTTCAGTCTTTTGGTGTGCTTTGTTTTGTTTTAAATTATATATCTGCTATCCTAGGAACCCTAAAAAGAAGATATGAGATTTTCAAACAAGAGGACATCCATTCCCATCTCTGTATAAATGAAGAACTAAACAGGGAAGAAGAATAAGAAAATAAAAGCCTAGATGTTCTTACTATTTTCCCTTTTGCAAGACCTAATGTACAGAGATGAAATATAAATGAAGGTAGGGACCTGGATAGCACCCTCCCCTCCTGAATTCGTAGCTGCCCCTCATATCTGCCTGTCATGTTGGTCAGGGGTCCCCACTGTGAAAGATCTGAACTGAATATTAATGGCACTCAAAATCCAACTCCATTTCCTTTCCTTTTACTTCTAAGTTCTGAATTCATTAGTACCTCAGGCTCACTCAGTACCCAGCAGCACTGTATGATGTATCCAAGTTAAAAATTAAAACACAATAAAGGTGCCTTTGAATGGTAAGTCAACAACGTTG
Source organism: Mandrillus leucophaeus (assembly GCF_000951045.1). Lineage (NCBI taxonomy): Eukaryota > Metazoa > Chordata > Mammalia > Primates > Cercopithecidae > Mandrillus > Mandrillus leucophaeus. The sequence goes on along the minus strand of NW_012103166.1, from coordinate 3,980,383 downwards.
CCCACATAAATGGACTGTTAGAAATCACACCTAGGAAAAAAAAAAAAAGAGAGAAATCACCTATAGAATCTTATTCACTATTTCATATACTCCTTTTCTGTAGTATCTGCTAGAATGAAAGCTGCTGACTTTTACTCAGACTTCTTAACATTCACCAAAGGCGGTATGGAGCCTGACACAAGAATCAACACAGACCTGAAAAGCCCCAGAAAGGGCAGGAGAACTTTCCAGCTGCTATCAGATGAGCTACTTAGTTAGTAGCACTTCCTAAACCCAAACTGCTAGTGTGATGTGTCTAACTGCTTGGTGTCAGTACCTTGTCAAAGAGATGGCTACCACGTGATATGTTTTTAATTTGCAGCTTTCTAGTGCTATTTGGGAATTAGAAAGCCTTTTAAAATTATGTAGTCATTTTCCCTTGCCAAACCAGTTTTAATTTCCTGCACGATGTGTGCAAAGTGTACACAGGGGGAATGTCAGTTTGGTGCTCAAAGGCTTGGGAGTAATATCACGCAGGATGGCAGTTTAATCACCACCATCCAGTTCAAGATTCCATCAGACTTGTGACTTCCCAAGTTCTAACCATCTATTAAGCTCCACAACTTTTACAAAGGCAGAAAGGAAAGAGGGGTACATGCTGAGGAACGATTTATTGGAATTGTAAAGCCAGGACAGCACAAAAACCCCATAAATATTCTTCTTAATACTTTACTTTATATGACAGCCTTCGAGTGATATACTGTCTGACAATTTTCAAGATGGCTATATAAACACATTTTTTTTTTCTGCAGCCTAATAGATGATGAAGTCTCTGCAGGCAAATATGTGGAACCAGGGTGTGTTCTAGTGTTCTAGTGTACACATTCCTGATAATAAAGATTTCTGTCCCTAAATAGCTCTGTCTTTATACAGTAGGTTTCTTATTATCATCAAAAAGCAAAAATACATGAAGGCCAAAAAAAAAAAAAAAAAGAAAACAGTCAGTGATGCTATATGGCACTATATGGCATGGGTTTCCATTCTTACACAGCTAGCTTGAGTATCTGAGATTTTCCGCATAAACAGAACTCAGAATATTAGAATCTCTTTTCTCATCTTTATGGGCCTCTACACCATAGCCAAAGTTTTGATAGTGCCTTTTAAACTAGATGCTTAAAATTAGACAGATGTTTAATTTTTCTTGGTAAGGCAGCCATCAAAGATAATAAAAGTATAATAACCTTGCAGAAAGACTCCTAGGGATGACTGAAATGAGATACTATATTACAATACAAACAAGTGTTTCTTTTTCTGCTTCTGAAAAATTGCTAGAATCTGATACTTTGCATAACTCTGGCCTGAATTTTGCCCCCCAGCGTAGTAGCGGAAAGAAGGAAACTATCTGGAAACAATAAAACAAAGACTAGAAAGAATAATCCTAGGGTAGATGTCATAACTCAAAGGGAAGAGGGTGTAAAGTTAAAATTGCTAGATCTAGTGTAACACAGTGAATCCTCCAGGCTAGATCTGGTTTCCCAAAGTTCTGCTTTAAAGGAAGAAAAGCAAGAAAGCTCAAACAGGGATTGGTTTAGTATCTAATATTAGGTGAGGGAACAGAGCCATGCTGTCAGGGAGTTCCACGGGGATTAAAGCAGAGCCACAGCCAGGAGCCGAGGATGCAAAGAGTAGGAACTAGACCCTGGAGGAAGAGACCTGCGGGAGCAAAAAGGAGGGAGAGCCCTAGAAAACTTACCTTGTGGTTGGGGTTTATTACAAGGGGCCCAGGAGGGCAGGCAACTCAGAAGAATGGAATAGAAATGCAGAGGGAAGAAGGGGGAGGGTGGTTAGAGAAAGAAAGCTTAGCTTGATGCTGATGTAGTCCTTGGGAGAAAAGAGACACCTGGCATAGGGCTACAGACTAATTTTCTTATTCCTGCTGGTGGAGAATTAGTTTCTAATATACCACTGGGCCTGAATCTTAATGATTCAGGCATTAGGCAAAGCTGAGCAATCTGCTGGGAGCTCTTCAGTAGCCACAGCTGGGAGTACAGTGGCAGGAACTGACAAAGAAGTCCATACATAGCGGGAATCTTCTTATTTTAGGAAATTTAAAAGAAATGGGAGAATCCATTTAATGGAACACATATTATGCTTCAAGAATACATAAAACATAACTATTTAGAGAAAGAGAATATGTGCAGTGATTTTGAATGTGTGTGTGTGAGAGAGAGAGGGACAGACTGTGCCGTGGAGCAATCACAGCTCACTATAGTCTCAACTTGCCTGGCTCAAGCAATCCTCCCTCCTCAGCCTCCTGAGTAGCAGGGATCACAGGTGTGCAAGCAACACACCCAACTAACTTTTTTTTTTTTTTAAATGTGTAGACAGGGGTCTCACTATATTGCCTGGCTTGTCTCAAACTCCTGGGCTCAAGGGATCCTCAACTCTTGACCTAAGTGCTGAGATTACAGTAATTTCTAAAATTCAATTGCAAATATGTAAGCCACATGTGCAAGAATTATTCTGTAAGGTATAACATGAATTCATTCTGGTTGGACCACACTTTTAAATAAAATGTTTTCTAGGGAATATCTTATTCCAGGTCTCAATCAGCTTTTAATATCAGGAATAAATGTGATATTTTGACCATTTTCTCACTTATAAAATAAGAATTTGGGGAGAGGAGGGTGTAGAAGTGCTAAAAATATTATATCCAAGGTCCCTTCCAACTGTAATATTCTGTAACCCCAGGACTCACTCATTCTTGTAACACATTGACCCTACCAAAGGATATACCTTTAAGCAAAAGTAGCCTATTTGTGAAAGGACTGTTGAAGCAGAAACTCTTTGATGTCTATTTTGTCCCCAGGTGTAGTTAGCCAATGATGAGGAACCTGAAACCCCTCCCAGATTTTTCAGATCATTCACTTGTCAGGAAGATGGTGGAGTTAACTTCAGAGAAGATAAATTCCTCTAATAACAAGTAAGATACATTTTATATTAATTCATATTAATCGAATCAGAATCTCTTCTGGAACGGCAGATGTTGGAAAGCCTAAGCTAGAACAACTGATTGATTTGGTCAGGATGCTTCCTAATCCCATCTAGGCTGCTCAAATTAACATAGCATCAGTTTTGTTTGTTAAAATGAGCTCAGTTTCCCAAATGTCTTTGAAGAAGGAAAAAAGATGACTTTTCTAGCACCAAAGTTGACAAACACTATGTAGACATTGATGATTTGCATTTATTGGATCAATTAAATATACAGTCATGCATTGCTTAACAATGTGAATATATTCTGAGAAATGTGTTGTGAAGCAATTTTTTCATTGTGTGAACATCACAGAGTGTACTTACACAAAACTATATGGTACAGCCTTCTATACAGATAGGCTGTATGGTGTAGCCTATTGCTCCTAGCCTACAAACTTGTACAGCCTATTACTGTACTGAATACTGTAGGGAATTGTAACACAATGGTAAGTGTTTAAGTATCCAAACATAGAAAAAAAAAACCATAAAAATACAGCATAAAAAAATGGCATACCTGTATAGAGTCCTTACCATGAATGGAGCTTGCAGGACTGGAAATTGTGCTGGGTGTCAGTGAGTGGTGAGTGAATGTGAAGGCCGAGGACACTACTATTCACTACTGAAGACTTTATAAACACTGGACACTTAGACTACATAACATTTTAAATTTTTTCTTTCTTCCTAATAAATTAACCTGAGATTACTGTAACTTTTTTTTAACTTTATAAACTTTTAATTAAAAAAACTTTTAAACTCTTTTGTAATAGCACTTAGCTTAAAACACAAATATATTGTATAGCTGTCCAAAAATATTCTCTTTATATCCTTATTCTATAAGCATTTTCTATTTAATTTTTTCTTTTTAAGCTTTTTTATTAAAAGTGAAGACACAAAACACACATTAGCCTAGGCCTACACAGGGTCAGGATCATCAATATCACTGTCTTCCACCTCCACGTCTTGTCCTGCTGGAGGTTTTCAGGGGCCATAACACACATGGAGCTGTCATCTCCTATAATAAAATGCCACCTTCTGGAATACCTCCTGAAGGACGTGCCTGAGGCTGTTTTACAATTAACTTTTATATAAGTAGAAGGAGTACACTCTAAAATAATATTTTAAAATGTAGTAAATAAACCACTATCATAGTTGTTTATTATCATTATCTAGTATTATGTACTAAACAGAATTGTATGTGCTATAGTTTTTTATGAGACAGGCAGCACAGTAGGTTTGCTTATACCAGCATCACTACAAACACGTGAGTAGTGTGCTGTGCTGCCACATTATGATGGCTTCCGCATTACGAGGCCACAGACATTTTCAACTCCATTATAATCTTATGGGACCACTGTTGTGTATGTGGTCTGTCATTGACCAAAACATTGTTAGGGGGCACATGAATAAGAATGTGTTAAAATTATAATATCTTGGATATGTTAGTTAAATAAAATACATTATTTAAATTAATTTTCTCTTTTTAAGTTTTTCTTAATGTGACCCTAGAAAATTTGAAATTACATATAGGGTTCACTTGAGTGAATTACATTAAAATTTTGTTGGACAGCACTGATCTATAGCGGTTGAGACAAAACAAGTAAACCGGAAACCCATGAGATAGTATAGTAAGTGCCGAAAGAAGTCACAAGTCAAATATAACGGCAATCAGGAAAGAGTGTAAGTCATCAGGCAGTGATTTTCCAACTCTCTGCCCAGCAAACCTGTACAGTATGAGAAATCCACACCTAACTTTTGGAATCTCCTGTTGGCTACAAGTAAGTAACTAACCTCTTGCCTGAGAGTAATGGTTTGTTGTGCTTTGTTTTCCTTCCATAGACCTATTGAGTAAGAGTTTATCCCTCTCCTGTATTCCTAATCTTTCTTCTGTACCTTCCTCGACTATCCAAACATATTATTTCTTTCATAACATAAAACATCCTTTTCTCAACCCATATTTACCTTTGGCTACCAATGTCTTTCTTTTCACCCCTTCACGGCCAGTCTTCTTATAACAGTTCTCACTTGCAGTGTTACCATTTATTTCCCAGTCTCATCTCAACCCATGGCTCTCTGGTCTCACTAGTCAGTCCATTGAAGTGTTCTTATTTTTAGAGCTCCCACTGATTTTGTTTTGGCTAAATCCATTGGGTATATCTCATTTCTCATCTTACATAACTTCTTAGGAGCATTTAATTCTTGACTAGCCTGCCTTGTGTCTGGCTGATATGCTATCAGATTCTTCTGGTTTTTCTCCCAGTTCTATGGCCATTCTTTCAACTACCTCACCATTCCTTAATTACCAATGCATTCCTCAGGATTGTTTTAGGGTCTCATTTTTGCATACTCACCTTGAGTGATATCCACACTCTGTTATTAAATTAGTGACTAACAATATATGGAAGATTCTCAACTACAAATTTTTAAACTAAATCTTTTTTCTTGACCTGTAAATCCAATTTTCTATTGGATAAACTTTCCCACTATTGCTCAAAAGCAACTGAAGTAATTTTCCTCCCAGCGTCAGCTTTCATCACTTCTTTCGTTCATTTTATGCTCGGATTATTTGGAAATTATGTGTATTCCTCAAATATGCTGTGGCTTTTCTCGCCTTTGGGCCTTAACACATGTTTTCCATCTGCATGGAGCCTTCCTCCCTCTTCCTTATTCCTTATCCTGGCAGGTGGTAAATTCTTATTCTAGCTTTGGCAAAGATATCACTTTTTCTTAGAATCCTTCTTTCATTGCTCAAGACTGGTCTAAGTTCCCTTTTTATGTGTCCCCATAGAACCTTATACTTCCTCCATTATTGCATTCTTTATAATTTGTAGTATTGCTCTGTTTCCTCTCCCTGGGCTTTGAAATTTCTGGAGGAAGGAGGCTCCTATTTCCAAATTAATCACCATTGAATTTCCAGCAAGTAATGCTTATGGTGGTTTATCAATAAAAGTCTGTTGTCCATGGAAAGAAGAAAGGAAGGTCATAGGGACAGAATGAATGATTGTGTGGCAGAGATGGCATTTGAGTTAAATCTTAAAGATGACAAAATTTCATCATTTGAGGAAATGTTATTTTTAAAAATGGAAATAACAAAAGCAATTTGTAAAACATTGACAGGAATATGAATATGTAAAAGACTTTATAGACCTGATTGGAAGCAGATCAAACATATATGGAAGCAATAATATACTAGAAAGAAATTTTGTCATGACAGACCTTGAATGCCAAGCTAAACTCGTACTTCATTTTTAAATTAATGGAGGACAATGGAAGATCATAACAAGTTTTTGAGGAAAAAAATGACATGATTGGTGATGTTCATTTTTTAAAAGTAAGTAGTCATATATAGGATAAATAGGAGTGGAAGATTTTGATGTCTTTATAATAGCAAAAGCTAAACTCTGTCACTATACTTTAAATATCTGGGATGACGGAAAGTAGAAGGAAAAAACAGAATGGGTAATGTGAAGAGAAACAAGAAGGCTTACTGTCTGTATGAGGGCAGGCTTGATTTTAAACAATTGAAATCAAGCCAAAATAGGCCTTGAATCTAAGCCACAATTATCTGCAAGCATAAATTATCACTGGGAACTTCGTAATCCTGATAATGTGTAAATACGGCCACATGTGTTTGTGAAAGCAAACAACAAAACTGGTTTATATGTGTCTCCTGCAGTTGAATCAGCAGAGAGAGCAATACTTTTTTCTTATTTGGGACAAGAGAGAGAAGTCTACAAAGGGTAAGCTAAGTATGATTTTCATCTAGGCACTAGGACTGTAGAATTGATGAATTCTCAGAAAAGGGAAAGTGTTGGTCTTTCTCCCTTGAAGGATGAAGGGAAAGATGAAATAGCTTTGAACAGTCCATCACAAAAGACAAGCCATTTTCTATATATCCTCTTCAAAATCAAACCATCATGTAGGGTTGTATATAGAAGTTACTGGCTTGGATTAAGTACAGCAGATTACAGGAAGTGGCAAAAACTGTCAAGGGTCATTCAAAAATGTAACTCTTCTCAACAAAATGTTGGGGTGCCCTGTCCTCCTCAAACATGCATTATATATACTTCAAAATGCTTACCCTTAAGAAGTCATCTCTTCATTTTCATGAGGTAAGGAGCTTCAGGCTGCTGCATAGAAAAGGAAAGAGGAAGCAGGAAGATCCTACCCCATGTGGAACTGTAATTTCAAATTAGCTGTCTTAAAATGCATATTATAGAGACAACTTCAGGAGGGCATTTTGCTGTAAGCTAATGGTCAAAGAGACATGAGGATCGGAGAACACAGCAGGCAGCCATAGAGCCTGTGTTCTAGTATTGTTTCTATTTCTGCCACAAATGTTTTTGACCCAGGGTGAGCGGAGTAGAAAATCTGAGCCTTTGTTTTCTGGTTCGAAACAATAGCACTCTTATAGCTGCACAATGTTCAAGATTCATCTAGATTTCACATTATTGTCTACTTAAAAATCTGTCTGGTCTTTGTTCTGGGTTCCTGCCACAGAGCTTCAAAAACTCTTGGAATTTCCTGAATGATAGAAGTATCTTGGCTATTCACAAGTCCTTTGGCTCACACCTGAGTTTACATTGAGATTCATGGTAGCCCCCAACATAGCTTCAGTATGGGCCTGGTTATCAGAAACATAAACCATATGATGAAAGAGTTAGGACTTCGGACCAGCCTGACCTCCAGGCAGAGGAAGGAGGCTAGAGATTGAGTTTAATCAATTATGTCTACGTAATAAAGCCCCAATATAGACTCGGCACTGAGGCTCAGTGAAGCTTCCTGTTTGGTGAACACACTGTTGTTACAGAAAGGTGATGTATCCTAGTTCCGCAAGGAGAGGACATAGAGGCTTTGCATTTTAGACCCTCCTAAACATTGTCCAATGTGTCTCTCCATTTGTCTGGTCCTGATTTTTATCCTTAATAATAAAACTGTAATTATAAGCATAGTACTTTACTGAGTTGTGTGTGTTGTGATAGGGAATTATCAAACGTGAGGGGCCCAGGGGAGCTCCAGATGTATAGCCATTCAGTCATACGTGCAAGTGGCTTGTGGACTCCCAGTGGAAATCTGTTTCTAAAGTCAAGGCAGTCATGTTGGGGACCATGGCCTTAAACCTCTGGAGTATGACACTAACTCCCTGTGTTTAGTGTCAGAATTAAATTGCAGTACACCACTTATCAGAATAAATATTATTTGCTTTTCCAAGGTGAGAGATAATTAATGCCAAAGAGGGGGGAATTCTTTCATTTAACTCTTAGCACATATGCTTGAAGGGAGGTATGACTAATACGAGACTGGCAAATTCTAACAAGTTTGGGTTAAAGGTATATCTACTTATGAATCTGGTGATTTTTCTGACCTGAAGTAAATTTTAAGAAAAGAGTATCACAAATTTTTAACTCTGTTGCCCTTAGAATCTTTAAAAATGATTACCCGTGAGTACAATCATTACAAGTATGTTGAGAAGATTCTGGATCAGTTTGTCCAGTGTGGAATCTCTTGTATCTCACAGAGAAGCTAAGACCTGTAATATGAAACTGCGCTTGTTATCTGATAACTACTACCATTTTCTTGCTTATATAAAACCTGCTGAATCATATTACAAATTTACAAGACCTCATTCTTATTCTTCCCATAGAGTTTGGGTGGGGGAAGGGAAAGGGGGGAAGGAGGCAGGAGTAGATATGCTATTAGGTTCCTGGTCTCATGCTACCTACCTCTCAAAAGGCTCAGAGATCAAACAGTAGTGAGTGATGAGAGACAAAAAAGCACCATCAGGTCTCTCTTTTGCTAAAGGAGTTTAGACTTTCAACATGATGAATTCTCTTTGATAAAAGAATAAAGAGATGTGTTGTCTCTAGATGAAGCTGCTGGGGGTCCTGTAGTCTTCACAATAGGCAAAGTGCCAGCTATCCATATCTCCTGACTTCTTGTTTTGTCTTTTCTACATGGCTAAAATGAAAGACACAGATGCACAATTCTACTCAAATGTTCTCTTTTAAACTACAGAGATAGACTGCTACCTCTCTCCATTTGAAGGATTGAACATTTATGAGAAAGAAATCATAAAAAGACAGTTTCATCAGAAGCAGCTGCATAATGGGGTCATGAGGCATGAATGGGACATGTGACCCTTTAAACATCATAAGAAGTATCTGTGCTATAGTTATTCAGCTATTGGTCCAAAGGGGCAAACTATACCATGTTCTTTTTTCTTTATTTCTGTAAAATTTTAATCAAATATTTACTCTTTAAATGATATCAGTAGCTTGAAAAAATTTAATCCTAGGTTAGTTAGTATTAAGTTTCCTAGTAAGAAAATAAGTTTTCTTACATGCATCTGTAATCCTGGAATCAGCTGGGACTGCATAAGACCCTAGTACTTTACAGGGATATTGCTTGTATCCTGGGGGTTAAACTGTTTTTGGAATCCCAGTTAGTGTCACTGTAAGACTAATTACATCCTAAAAATGGAAATTTGAAATTCAAGTAGTCAGTCTTCACTCAACAAAGACAGCTATTGTTTGGAAAATTTTATCCATTCCAGTTTTCCAGATCTTCCTTCAGCCTCTTTTTGTGCAGAGAAGCATCCTTTTAGATAGAAGCAGAGAAATTCACACATCATATCCAGCCAAGGTCTACAGTAAACTATATTCACACTCTACTCCCTTACCCATTAAGTTTCAAAACATTCACAGCATTTGTGAAGTCACAGTTACTAGATTCTTATTTATACCAGAAAACCCCAATTCCTGGTCTTCACACATATTAAAACTTATGATTGCATCAGTTTATTGGGTAACACATTAAATTGACTGTGACTCTAAATATGTGAGAATACATGATGGAAAATTTAGAGTTCAGACTCAAATTCTATAGAGTGGCCACAGTGTTGCCATGCATGCTAGTTAAAACTTATCTGCATGTGATGCTGGAGAGGATGTGGAGAAATAGGAATGCTTTTACACAGTTGGTGGGAGTGTAAATTAGTTCAACCATTGTGGAAGACAGTGTGACAATTCCTTAAGGATCTAGAACTAGAAATACCATTTGACTCAGCAATCCCATTACTGGGTATATACCCAAAGGATTATGAATCATGCTACTATAAAGACACATGCACACGTATGTTTACTGTGGCACTATTCACAATAGCAAAGACTTGGAACCAACCCAAATGTCCATCAATAATAGACTGAATAAAGTAAATGTGGCATATATACACCATGGAATACTATGCAGCCATAAAAAAGGATGAGTTCCTGTCCTTTGCAGAGACATGGATGAAACTGGAAACCATCATTCTCAGCAAAATATCACAAGGACAGAAAACCAAACACCGCATGTTCCAACTCATAAGAGGGAGTTGAACAACGAGAACACATGGACACAGAGAGGGGAATGTCACACACTGGGGCCTGTTGTGGAGTGGGAGCCTGGGGGAGGGATAGCATTAGGGGAAATACCTAATGTAAATGACAAGTTGATGGGTGGAACAAACCAACATGGCACATGCATACCTATGTAACCAACTTGCACACTGTGCACACGTACCTTAGAACTTTAAGTATAATAATAAAAAAATTATCTGCATGCTACTTCCAGTCACTGCACAATATTTGTGCATCTTTTTCTGGATTGCATTCATGTTGATGATTCGGAGTTATTAAAAATAGACCTGAAAACTTTTTTAGTCTTCTGTTCTACTCATGAACAGAGATGTTGGCCACACTTCAGTGTCTACCCTGAGCATATCTACCACTTTTCTTGTTGGTGACAATTATATGTAATTTAGAATGAAACAATCCCAGGCCTGCATCTCTCACTTTCTAGTCAGTGATCTTGGATCCATTAGTGTTAGACATGTCCCATCATCACATTTAGGTTTTTGGGTTTTTACTCTTTGTTTTTTTCTAGACGGAATCTTGCTCTGTCATTCAGGTTGGAGTGTAATGGCATGATCTCAACTCACTGCAACCTCTGCCTCCTGGGTTCAAGCGATTCTCCTGCTTCAGCCTCCCAAGTAGCTGCAATTACAGGCATGCACCACCACACCTGGCTAATTTTTGTATTTTCCTAGAGATGGGGGTTTCACCATGTTTGTCAGGCTGGTCTTGAACTCCTGATCTCGTGATCTGCCCTACCAAAGTGCTGGGATTACAAGCATGAGCCACCGGGCCTGGCCCACATTTAGGTTTTTATATATGTGAAAAAGAGGATAAAAATGTTTACTTTGGGGGATGATTCTATGGATTAAATGAAAACATATTTAAAAGCCTAGCATTAAGATTCACCCATATCAAGTGCTCAAAATATGTAAGATTATTTTCAATGCAGAAAAGTCACATAAACCAAATATATTATCTGAATAAAAGAGGGACAATTTAGAATATTTGAACCAAGGTCAGGAATGTTTTCTAAGTTGGTACTTGGTGTGCAGGTATGAACTTTTCCTTAATCTTCAACTCATCCATAAAGTTAGAAGCTCCTCCTTAGATATACAAAAGAGAAAGTGTTGGGAAGAAAGGGAATCAATGTGCCCCTCCATCCTCTACTATACTGTCATTTTGATTTAAATATCATCATTTGCATATTTTTTATCTGAACTGAGAAAGGCCACCTTCTCACACCTAATCACTAGGAAGCAGCAGGCATCAGCCTTGGAAGCTTTTATCAATATGCCAATTTTTATTTTAGTTTATAATTTAAAAAGTGAGAGTGAAGTGACAGAGACGGTATCATTTCAAAGGGTTTTTTTTTTTAACATATTAAAAAGCACTCTTTTTTTTGACACTGAGTAGGAGGAGGAAAAACATGGAAATGAAGTGGAAAAATAAAACACGAAGTAATCAGGATCCAAAGAAAGAAAAGGTGGCAACACCAGCCACCCCCACCTCCTTCTGCATGTACACAAACTATCAGAATGATTAAGGAACATAAGGTTAGACGAAGTAAAAATAAAAAAAGGGATGGGGGCAGAGATCTAGAAAGATAGAACAATATCCCCAGTTTCATTGCTTCAGTTAAAATCATTGTGTAAAATGTTTGTTACAGTTGAATGTTTGTAAAGTTAAACTGGATGTTAGACAATCTGACTCTTGGGGTAAAAGTTTCCAATGTGAATAATAATAATTTTTATTTAATTTAAAATGCAACACAGAGTTAATATTTATTTGAAAGCAAAGTTTGAAGTAGGCACCTGGAAATTTAATGAGATTGGATAGTAGTGTGATAACATCTGTGAACCCTGTCACTTATGAATAACCAATATAACGTGCACATATAACCACAATGTCAATTTCCTCTAAAGGATCTCCATATGTATTCAAAGGGACAAGACAGAATTTTATTTTCTCTTTATTTCCTTTTTTCCTCCCTCTTCACAGATGGTGAGGAAGGTGTGTTTATAAGACAGAGTCGAGTCAGACACTTTTTTGGCATAATCACTCATCAAAGTAGTGCTATGTGATCTGGTCAATATTAGCAAGAGAAAGATACATTTGTCCTACAGATGCATGGCTCTGAAGATTAGATCTTTCAGAAACGTCTATCCAAGATGCACAGTAAAGACTTGACACCCACTTTCAGAATGATCTCATTACATCAGGACCTTGGGGTGTACTTTCCTGGATGGAGCCAGCACCTATTGGCAGAACTGAAGATAAAAACAAATGACTAAGGAAAACATGAAAAGTGTGGAAAGAGAAGGTGATCCAAGAAAAGATTGTAGATGACCATTGACTCAAAGGAAAAAGATAAAAGAAAAAGAAGATTTTTCAGCATTCTTGCATCTCTACCAAATCCAACTGCACTCTGCATTCTTATCTGGCTTCATGGTTTACCATGAACTTCCCTTCTTCATGCCTCTACAGCATAACCCTTCTGGCCACCCTTCCTTAATCTTATATGCATGCTCTGCCTCCTGTACTTATCCTTTAAATATCAGTGTTTCTCAAAGCCTTGTCTTGGTTCTTCTGTTTTTCTCACTCTTAGAAACTTCACAGGACAGTGCTTTCTAGGCCCATGGCATCAACTACCAAATACATCAGATGACTAACACACACACAATACACACACATACATACACACACACACACACACACACACACCCTCAGATGTTTCCTGAGCTCCAGGCATAAATATCCAACTGCCTGATTAAATGCATACACAAAGGCAATTCTGAAAATGAAAACGTTTAAAGCTAAAATTCTCTCCCTCAATAAATTTACTCCTATTTATCAGCATCCTAATAATTGCTCACGTCTGATATTTAATTATCTTCGATTCCACTTACTTCGTCACCCCTGAAATCCAACTGGTAACTGAATGTCATGGCATCTAGCCCACCAATCTCTCAAATCTTTCTACTTGTCTTCATTGTTACTATCACCAATGTCATCAAAGGCAACTTCATTTTCTCGTAGAGTACTACAATACCTTCCCAATTGGTCCCCTTTCACTGATGTTGCTCTCCTCAAATCCATTTTCTACTTTGCAGTCAGAACAGTACTTCAAAATCACACAATTTTGTATGGCATTTGCCTTTATAAGTCTTCAACATTTTTTCATTTTATTTCTAATGCCGTCCAACCTCTTCAGCCGCACACACACACACACACACACATACACACACGCACACACACGATCACTTCTCCATCCCCATCTCTAGCCTCTCTGTCACTCATAATATATTTAAGCAATAATAAATGCATTTTATATCTTCAAAAATGCCATGTATTTGCTTTCTTTGTTGCTTTAAATACCTTTCTTCTTTTAGCAACTGGATATGTGCCTAGCACTCAAAACAATGAAGTTTAGAGACAAGACGGGCTTTGACACTTGCTAAGTGTTTTGTGACAGAGTTGTATATATGAAGTGACCCTCAAATGCAGAAGGAACCAAGAAACCAAAGAAGGAGGGAGATGGGTCCAGCTCGTCTTCATATGGTGATTTTATTTGGGAACTGACAGATAGAAGTGTGGTCCTGAGCAGCCACGAGAGGTAGATCTCTGCATCATTACCCCCCAGACACAGAGGGTTGTATATTTAATAGAGCCAACACACTGAACATCATAGCTTAACCTGGACTACCTTAAAAGTGCTCAGAACATGTCAATGAGCCTATAGTTGCACATAATAATGTAACACAAGGCCTATTTTATAATAAAGTGTTGAACATATTATGTAAAGTATTAAATATTGTACAAAAGGTGAAAAATAGAATGCTTGTATGAATATTTGAATGTACACTGCTTTTGTATGATCATAAAATTGAAAAATAATAAGTCATGATGATAAGTCTGGGGCTGTCTGTGCATTGTACTGTTTTCACCTTGATTCATAAAAAGTTGTAATCATACGGAGAGACAGAGAGGAAATCACTTCATTAATTAACAATATAACAAAATACCTTTTAAAGTTACTGAAGTATGTTTTGTTTATTGGTAAAAGCAATATTAATAAAAATTACTTGTAAAAGTAACATACTATAGAAACATGGTCAAAGATCACAGGATAGAGAATGCTAGCTGCTCACCGCAGAGCCAACGAAAAACTCTAAAACAAGAAGTGAAGAAAGAAAACAAATTTCTATGAAACAAATAGCCATAATTTCAACCCAAAACTTAGAAATAATGTTCCGTAAAAGCATATTTGGGAACTGCTATGGTTTGAATATTTTTGTTCCCTCCAAAATATATGTGTAGAACTTTTTTTTTTTTTTTTTTTGAGACGGAGTCTCACACTGTCGCCCAGGCTGGAGTGTAGTGGTGCCATCTTGGCTCACCACAACCTGTGCTTCCCGGGTTCAAGCGATTCTCCTGCCTCAGCATCCCAAGTAGCTGAAATTACAGGCATGTGTCACTACGTGCAGATAATTTTGTTGTATTTTTAGCAGAGACAGAGTCTTGCTATGTTGGTCAGGCTGGTCTTGAACTCCTGACCTCATGATCCGCCTGCCTCAGCCTCCCAAAGTGCTGGGATTACAGGCCTGAGCCACTGCGCCAGGCCATGTGTTGGACTTAATGGCCAATGTGATAGTATTAACAGATGGGGCCTTTAAGGGGTATTTAATTCATGAGGGGTTCTCCCTCCTAGATGGTATTAAGTGCCCTTTTATAAAGGGCTTGATGAAGGGAGTTAATTCCTTTTTTCTCTTCCACTGTCTGCTACCTGTAGACACAGCATTCCTTTCCACTGGGAGATGCAGTGTTGAAGGCGCCATTTGGAAGCAGAAAGGAGCCCTCAGCAGGTAACGAAACCTGATAGCACCTTGATCTTGGACTTCCTAGACTCCGGAACTATGAGAAAATAAATTACTGTTCTTTTAAAATTACCCAGTCTGTGGTATTCTGTTATAGCAGCAAAAATGAACTCAGACAGAAATTGATACTAGGGAAGTAGAATGTTGTTATAACAAATACCTGTACCTGTGGAAACAGCTTGGAACCAGATAATGGGTAGATGTGGAAATGGTTTTGAAGTGAATACTGAAAAAAAGCCTGTACTGCCATGATCAGAACACTAAGGATGATTCAAGTGAGGGCTCAAAAGAAGAGAAGAGCTGTAGGGAATGCCTTGGTTTTCTTAGGGATTAGTTAGGTGGTCATGACAGTAAAGACTATTCTGATGAAGTCTCAGATGGAAATGAAGAGCAAGGTATTAGAAGTTGGGGGAAAGGCCACCCTTGCTATAAAAGGAAAAATAACTGGACTGAATTATGTCTATGTCCTAGTGATACGGACAGGAGGCGGAGAAATATACTCGGCAGAAGAGGGTAGTCCCCAGCCAGGGTCACACCCTCAAGTCTGGGACCACGGCCCAGAGTGAGAACATACATTCCTGTTGTCCTGCTTGAATGTTGCTTTTTGGCCCACTCCACCCCCCATACTGTACCCATAAAAATCCCAGGCTCCACTGGCAGAGGAGCGACAGAGTAGCTGAGTGGCAGAGTGGAGCAGCAGAGGAGAGAAGAGAAGATGCAGCCGGATATTGGAGAGAAGCCACTTAAATTCAGAGGGACGGCTTGACAGTGAGACCTCAGAGAACTGTCTGCCTGAAGAGGGCTGAACTACAGGGAAAGACCACCTTCCCGCTCCATCCCCCTTCCAGCTCTCCATCCTGCTGAGAGCCACTTTCATCGGCAATAAAATCCCCCATATGTACCATCTTCAATTCGTTCCTGTGACCTGATTCTTCCTGGATGCCAAACAAGAGCTAAGGATAAACACTGAGCTGAGCTGAGCTGAGTGAACACTTGAGCTGCTAAACAGCTTCAGCTGTCCACAGAGAACAAAGCTAAAAGAGCACACTGTAACACATGCCCTCGGGGGCTCCAGGGGCCACAGGTACCCCGTAGACTCTGCCATAGGGCCTCACAGAACTCTGCTCCTGCTGGATTCCAGATGCACTCGTCTTGGCCCCTGCACCTGCTCACCTGTGTGCTCCCCGTCCCATGAGGGTTTGAGAGCTGCAGACTGAGTAAACAAGCCAACCCCTTCACATGTTCCGCGAATGGGTCAAGGGAGCTATCCCATTTCGCTAGTACTTTATGGAAGGAAAACTTAGGAGTGAGGAGCTAGGATATTTGGTGGAAGAAATCTCTAAGCAGCAAAGCATCCAGTGTGCTGTGTGGCTTAACTGGCTATAGTAAAATGTGAGAAGAGTCAAATGATATAAAGATGCAATTTATAATTAAAAGAAAAGCAGAACGTAAAAATTTGGAAAATTTTTAGCCTGATCATGTAAAGAATAAAAACAGCAAGTTCAGGAGAGAAAAACAAGGGCTTGGCCAAGCAATTGTTTAATAAGAAGATTAGACTAGCTAGAGGAAAACCAGATGCTGTTCTTCAAAACAATGGGAGAATGATCCTGAAGGCACTTTGAAGATCTTTGGGCTACCAGAGTGCTAGAGCTGTGAGGGCAGAATGGGTTCAGGGGAGGGTCGCAGGGCAGCTGTAAGAACTTGGGGCTCACTGCCAAGGGTTGCCTCATGTTTCTGCTCCCTATATTCGAGGGCAGCACTACTCAGCCAACCTAGCTGTGGCTCAAGACGGCTTAGGTGCAACTCAAGCTGAAACTCCAAAGGGCACAAGCAGTGAGCCATGGCTATATTCACACAGTGTTAATTCTGCAGGTGTACAAAGTGCAAGAGCTGTGGAGGCAGGAGTACCTCCACCTAGATTTTAAAGGATGTCTTGAACAGCCTCATAGCCTAGGCAGGTACTTGCTACAGGGTCAGGGTTGATTTGGAGAGCCTCCGGTAGGGTAATGCTTCATGGAGCCATGGAGCCAGGCTCACTCCCAGAACTGTAGAGCCACCAGTGTGCAGCATCAGCTTGGGAAAGCAACATGCATACAACTCTACTGTGAAGAGCTGAAGCATGGGCTACACCCAGCAAAGTCATGGGCAAGATTCCCTGGAGCTTTAAGATTAAATGTTTGCCTTGCTGGGTTTCGACTTATTTGGGACCTCTTGCCCCTTTCCTTTTCTCCTCTAGCTCCTTTTTGGAATGGGAATGTCTATCCTATCCTGTCCTGCCATTGTATTTTAGAAACACGTAACATGTTTTATTTCATAGGCTCACAGCGGGAAGGAAATTTGCTTCAGAATGAATCACACCTTGAGTATTACCCTTATGATGTTTAGTTGAGACTTTCGACTTAGAGTTCAGATTGATGCTGGAACAAGCTAAGACTTTTGGGGGCTATTGGGATAAAGCAAACATATTTAACATGTGAGAAGGACATGAATTTGGGGGGCCAGGGGCAGAATGCCATGGTTAGAATGTTTTTGTCCCCTCCAAACCTCATGTGTGGAAATTTAATGGCCAATGTGATAGTACTAACAGGTGGGGCCTTGAAGAGGTGATTAAGTCATGAGGGCTACTATCTCTTGTATGGAATTAGGTGCCTTGATAAAAGGACTTGATGGAGGCAATTTATTCCTTTTAGTCCTCTTGCCTTCTGCCATGTGAGGATATAGGATTTCTCCCCTCTAAAAAATGCAGCATTCAAGATGTCATCCTGGAAAAAGAGAGCAGCCTTCACCCATCAACCAAACCTGCCAGTGCCTTGATCTTGGACTTCCACGCTTCAGGACTATGAGAAAATGAATTTCTGCTCTTCATAAATTACTAAGTCTGTGGTATTCTGTTATAGCAACCCAAACAGACTAAGACAAAACCAAATTACGAAAGATTTACTGAAGCTGATCCAGGTTTCTATAGATGCCTCATAGGACACAGAGTGCTTTGAAAGCAGATGACATGACCTGAATATCAAATAGCAATCTCTCACCTGGAATCCCTCCCATGTGGGCTGCAAGGCCATCTCATGGTCCTTTCTTTGAGAATAAGGAAAGCAAAAAGAACATACAGACCACTCAGGTAGTTTTTATATGCCATCTCTTCAGGAAGCAAGTCAGCTGAATTTCAGGGTGGAAAGTGGGGATGTGCATATCCTGTTGATCAAAAAGGTAGAATCTAAATGAATAAAGATGGGCCACATGGCAGAGAATTTGGTGAATTTGATGAGGAAAATGTTTTGAGACAATCTACCTGATTTGGAGATTTTGTTCCCTAACCCATAGCTAATTTATGAAATGATAATTATAAAAACATTATGTATCACATCTAAGGATATAAAGAAAGCCGTACTTGAAAAATTGTTTATACAATTAAATTCTCACATCTTTTAAAAAGAAAGAATAAAAATAAATGGATTAATTATTCAACTCAAGAAATCAGAGCAACAAAATATAATTAAGGGAAACAAAAAGAATGTATTAATAAAGATAAAACCCAAAATTAATACATTTGAAACTGCAAAACAAATCCAAAGACTGATGTTTTGGAGGAAAAACACTGATACAGTACTAGATAATTCAGAAGATAAAATGAAAGAAAAATGCAAAACTCAATATTAGAAATAAAACTGTGGATCTATTCACGGACATATGGCACTGAAAAACGTACAAAAATAAGAAAAGATTTGTGCTCAAATTCATTGTTGCTTCCAAAACTTTGGTGAAATGCAAAACTGACCCAGAATAAAAGCAATAACATAAAGAAAAAAATGATATGTGATACCATCAAAAAGAGGGTAAAATAGCAATGCACAGACTGGGAAAAGATGTTTGTAACACATTTACAAAGGGCTCAGAAATCAAAATCAAAATTTATAAAGAACTCCTAAAATTAGTACAAAAAAAATCCAGTAGAACATTTGACCAAACGATTTAATAGAACTTCACAGAAAAGGCTATCCACGTAACTATTACATATGTGAGGTGGTGTTCAATTCATTAATCATGTCAGAATTGCAAATAAAAACCACATTATATAGCAATATACTCAACAGAATGACTACAATTATAAAGATAGAAATTACCAAAGGTTGATAAAGAACTGGAGCAGTTAAAGCCCTCATACACTGCTGGTAGGAATATAAATTTATATGCCATTTGGAACTGTTTTGCAGCATCCGCTCTACCTGAATAAACACACACTTTGACTTGGCAATTCTACTTCTAAGTATTTACTCAACAGAAAAACATTCACAGTTTAAAGAAAAATGTACTAGAGTGTAAAAAACAAAACTATTCATAACAGCCTCTTAATGGAAACTATCCAAAATGTTTATCAACAGCAGAATGGATAAATGTACTGTGGTATTTCCCCAATTCATGGAATACTATACAGCAATAAGAATAAATAAATATTAATCTCTTAACTATAATGTTGAGTGAAAGAACTTAGATGCAAAGAGTATGAATGTGATGTATATTTCCGTTTGTATGAAGTAAAAAAAAAAAAGCAGGCAAAACTAATGATGGTAATAGATGTAAGAATGGGGATTACCCTTAGTAATGGAGTAAAAATTGGTATGGCAACAAGCGCTTTGGAAGTACTGGAAAAATTTGTTTACTCATCTGTATGCTGGTTACAAATTTATGTTCAATGAAAATTTATTGAGTGGTACTTTCATTTAAAAAAAATTGACCCCAGAAGAGATGGAGAACCCAGTAAGCTGTTTAGTATAGGAAAAACAGGAGAAAAAAAAGAAAACTTTGTTTAAAAAAAAAAAAAAAAATATATATATATATATTTACT